>NC_044054.1:13995440-14085440 GCF_902167405.1 Gadus morhua | reverse complement strand
TGGGTATTAACAAACTGTCCATGAGATTCCTCTCTCTCTCTCTCTCTCTCTCTCTCTCTCTCTCTCTCTCTCTCTCTCTCTCTCTCTCTCTCTCTCTCTCTCTCTCTCTCTCTCTCTCTCTCTCTTTCCATCACATTGTCGCTAGCTGTCAAGGTGTAACCAAGCGCACAGAAGAAACTGAAAATAACAACAAACCATCTTTTTAATCGTAAGGCTGAGTGATTTAGAAAGGAGGTAAGGGGAATGTGGAGGGCAAGTACGTAACCTCACAAGCAGACACATTCCATCTCGCATACACAAAACACTCACAGTCAAATGCATACAGGCACACACAGATGCAAACGCACATGTGCAATCACAGACATACCCTCATGCATAAACACACACACACACACACACACACACACACACACACACACACACACACACACACACACACACACACACACACACACACACACACACACACACACACACACACACTCACACACACATTGGCAATCAAGCATGCATGCACAGACACAGATACTATCAAACACGCATGGCTTAGCATCCACCCCACACACACACACACACAGACACACACACACACACACACACACACACACACACACACACACAAGCACAGGCATTGTTATGGCTATGATTAAACATAAAAACAACACAAGGCTGTCACTAACACTGCGTTTTACTCGTCACAGCATCAGATAAACGATACTCCGCTCTCCTCTTATGAAGCCCCTTTCATCACAAGTAGTAATCTTCATAAAGTCTGTGTAATCTACCAATTAAATACCCTCACCTGCTGCATTAGCCCTGAGCATGAAGAAGCAGCGACTGATCGCTTAATGCCTGAGATCTAAAAGTAAACGCTACACTACTACATTCATTGTTGGCATGGATTAGTGCCGCCCATGTGATCCTCTGTCATTACGAGGGAAACATAGATACAAACACTTTGTGACTTCGTCTCGCGTCTTTGGTCTTGCTCTGGATCAACGAGACGCAGAGAATGTCAGAGTCTAATCGTGTTTCCTAACCCCCCCCGACGACAGTCGTGGTTTGAACGCTGGGATGATGCCCGCCTCCCACCGGGATCCTACCCCACGGGGGGGGGGTCCAGGTAAACACCCTCCAGGGAGAGACCTTGAGATGAGGCGTGCTGTTGTCCATGATGGATCACAACACAAAGGCTTCTCCCCAGGGGGGCGTGGGGTGATGAATAAACCGTTCATCACACAATGGAGTGTGAAACCAGATAGAACCATGAGAAATAAGGTACTCACAGGACACCCTTTATCGCCCTTCTCGGGTTACGATAGGCTACTTTGAATATACATATTTGCTGCCGTTGCCATAGATCTCGGGCGATGATTGACAAGGACATCGCGAATGAATAAAACATTTCCCCCACTCAATTATGGTCATGTGCCATTTACTAATAGCCAGAGTTTCCACCAGGGAAGCACATTATTCTTCACGGTTATCCCCTTCCTTCCACAAGCAAATACTGCTACGAGATGACACATCACCAACGCGTATGTTCACAGATTTTCATTTATCAACCCGTGAACCTGCGTTAAATAGTGCAGCGGTCAAAGGCAAACAAGGTTACAGGCTTCCCTGTGCTGGTTCTTTCCAGGTTCACGTCAAATACATCAGAGTGATGGAACAGCAGCAGCTGGAAGCTGGAAGAGCTATGTTGACGTACCCAGCAGCTGGGTGGTTTACTCGCTGTCTACCTTGTCTCTCAGGCTATACTCAGCCTGTGATCTGTGCAGTCCAGACTAAAAGGCTTTCTGGTGAACCAACCTTTAAGCCGTTTCTAAAATAAAAAAGGCAAGCCTTCAAAAAACCCTGAAAGCATTTCAACAAGCAGAGGAGTAGATTGTAGCATCAACGCCTGACCAGCAGGTGACCGGGTCATATTACACATGCAATAGCATGGGCTTAACCTACGAGGGAGTGATCGCAACAAACGTGGGGTTGACATGATATATTAGGAAATAATGTCCTGATATAAAGTCCTAAAGCTGTCTTTTTCTTGGTGACATCTCAGGACAGGGTCCATGGACGAAAGTTATTAAGTTAAAACAAGGCCAGACGGGTATCTTAGTCCTTCAATTATATCATGTGTTGTTTTTCTATGATTGGAAACCCGTGTGGACATGGTAACAGGGGCTAGTCCATCGGAAGGCCAATGACAATCCCTTTTGAATTTAAATTAGTTAGTCTGGACACACCATTGGATGGTGTGTTTGGGTTAGTTGAGCGTTCTCAGACCGTAAAGGCCGGGACATCACAAAACTAGGAGAATAGCGTAACCCCATTTAATTCATTCAACTCCCTCAAGTCAATTCAGTCCGCAAATGCAGACGTTTGTGTCTGTGATGGCTCCTTTCACTCTCCCATCCTGTGCTTGAGTCCCTCAGCTAATGAAGGTCTGCCGCCGCACCACTTTGGCTGACATGCAAACGCGGTCCCTGAAGCACTTTCTCATTAGCCCCGAGGTTAACACACCCAAAGTCAAGCAGAAGGCGACGGGCATCCCCAGAGAACCGCACTGGGCCGGTTCCGCCGCTCTGTCCGTCACACGGACTTGACGAGTTAGCAGCGCTGTCTCTTTTTTTGGTCTCTGTTTCGACCGCCGCCGGATGATAATAAGGGAACTATTGCAAAGGGCCTACGTACAGCATTGAACATCTAGGTTTAGTTAGAAATATTTAACGTATTGAAACCCAGCCACTAAGTAATGGGTTTCGATTCCACATGTTCACAGCCTGACCTGCTCTAGGTGCATGAGCAAGTTGCCCTGAGCCCCTATCTGCTCTCTAATGTCACAGCGACAATGTCTCCTCCTTCGGAGAGTAAATGTATTCTAAATGACTTTAAAAACCCAATCATCATCACCCAAATAGTGGCTCCCCCTCTGCCCTGGGGGACACCCAGCTAGCCTAGCTAGCCTAGCAGCATCTTCTCTCTAGGAGGCAATGAGCTGACACACCAAGATGAAGTCAAACAACAACAGTGGTGTCATTATGATCACAAATGTGCTCTTTAACTCAAAGCTGGCTTTTATTCGATAAACTGACGCAACAACGCATCAATGTTGTTGTTGCTGGTGGTGGTGGCGGTGGTGGTGGAGGAGTGAAGGTTGTGCATGGGGTCTTCCTCTACTGGTTAGCGGTGGGTGGATGATCGAGCCAGTGGTCGCTGTTCATCTGCGAGGGGGCTATAGGACACGCTCAATGGCTTATTCAATAATGTAATGAATGAGGTGTCAGGAACTCTCAGCTCCGCCGCCGGGCCGAATGATTTCCCTCTGTCGACCTCGGCCCAAAAATATGCAGTAGTTATTGATCACGATGGCCCCCCCCACTCTTTCCAGTTATTAAAGTATTGATTACGACCAGATGCTGAAGATGCAAGGGGTTTTGCCCGAGGGGGGGAAGACGAGCATAAGACAGAGGGAGGGGGGGTGGATGGATGGTGGGTGAGTTGGTTGCGGTGGTGGTGGTGGAGGTGGTGGTGGTGGTGGTGGTGGCGGTGGTGGAGGTGTGAATCACATTGTCAGGGATGGAAGTGTCTCCATGGGACACTGCGGCCTTTGAGCTCTTCATTATGACAGACCCCAGCGTAGAGCTATGAGGTCCTTAGCCTTCTGCGGCCGTTCTGAATGACCCGGGCGGCAGGATGAGGCGTGTTGTTCCACAGGGCCAGAGAACTAGCCGTGAACCCAGGGATCCGTCCCCTCCGGGTACCCCTATGTCTCCTACGTCCCCTCCGGTGACCCGTATGTCTGGGTTCATGCATGCAGACACTTTGATGAAGAGTTTTCAGGGAACTGAAGTTATTTTAGATTTTTCACATTCTTTGGATCTGACGTTTTTTTTTTTTTTAAACAGTTTACTGACGCATCACATGAAGATGCGAGCCTGTTGTCCATGTGTAGCCTTTGTGTCTTTATCCAAACAGTTCATGGCAAGGCTCCGCACACTCCCGTGGCACACACACTCTTGGACTTGGAGTAGCCTCCCATTACTCTTGACTGGGTCACTATTCATTCTTCCCCGGCCTTTCTGAGGCAAACACAAACCTTTGTGGGAAGGACGGCATTCATATCACCCCCACGCACACACATACACAAACACACGCAGACACACAGATACACCCACCCACACACACACATGTATATACACATAGACTCCATTCATACATGCATCTGTTTACTATCTCTTGAGAGGAAGATGAAAGGAACATATCTTTCGCCTCCTTCAAACCGTTTTTACCTCCTTATTTTCTTTCTTTCTTAATCTCTTTCTTTCTTTCTTTTTTCCCTGCTGTCCTTCTATTAACATTTTTCTGCTCTTTAGACGTTAAGCAGACACTTTGATGCAAAGCACAACAAATTCAGGTCCTTCTGTTTCATCCTTTCTCCCTCCCTACCGCTCTTCCTTGAGTCCTTCCTTTTCTCATATATTTCCTCTGTCACTCCTTCAGCCCATCCTTCCTCCTTTCCTACCTTCCTCCTTTCCTTCCTTCCCTCTTACCTACTTCCCCTGGTTGGTGACCTCAATTACAGGAGTGGGGAGCTTAGGGGTCAGAATTAATACCACTACTCTTAATCTGCACACACACACACACACACACACACACACACACACACACACACACACACACACACACACACACACACACACACACACACACACACACACACACACACACACACGCACACACACACACACACACACACACACACACACACACACACACACACACACACTGCTTCTCTTCTCTCTCGTCTCCTTTCTCCTTTTTTTGTTCCTTGGTTCGGTGTTTCCTCTGAGCTAACTGAACGTAGCTTAGCCGCTGGCTGCTTATCTTTATTGTATGGAGCACGTGGCGCTCTTCCTTCATATACCGCCCGTCCTTCTTGGTTTGCTGTGGTCGCTGTCCTCTAGTGGAGCTCTCCTCAAAGAGCCTTTTTATATCAGTTGAAGACTATGGTTATGTTTGATTTAGTTTCTTCAGGGGCTCTATTATGAGGATGGTTGACTAGGTTACAGTATATTATTAGTTGTATTATTCAAGCAATTATTAAACATATATATTTTGTCCGTTTGTGTTATGAAATGAGTTCTTTTAGTGATTATCATGCATACATATTTTGTCTGGGTTCTCAAATTAGTTATTTGAATGATTGAGTGATTGACAGAATAGGTTCAAACAAAGGATGGAATGCAAAAGTGGGAACTTAATAAAGTTGGTAATATTAAACAGAATAGCGACAGGAATAGCACATTGAGGAATAACAAGTGTTTATTACTGAAGCGTTGGGGGCCCGGGGGTCTGTGGCTTACTGCTCGGCCCTGCAGTGCTGGGAGGTTCCTGGGGGTTCACATCAACTCAAAGCATGTTTTCACTCTTCACAAATCCTCCAAGCCTTTCACAATGAATGTGGAGATTTAATGCCTGCCTCTGTGTGTCTGCGTGTGTGTTTGTGCGTGGGTGTGAATTCCTGCTCTTACAGTATGGCAGTGTGTGTGTTTGTGTGTGTGTGTGTGTGTGTGTGTGTGTGTGTGTGTGTGTGTGTGTGTGTGTGTGTGTGTGTGTGTGTGTGTGTGTGTGTGTGTGTGTGTGTGTGTGTGTGCATGCGCACACATGACATCCAGTACTTGCAGTGCAGCTATTGCAAAGTGTGTGTGTATATGTGATTACGAAAGAATGAGTGTGAGAAAGTTGGGTAGAGGCAGGTTAAGCATGGGGGAGAAATCAGGCGAAATGAGAGTCACATCCAGGAAGACCACTTCTTCAAGTCTGAGGATTTAGTGTTCTAAAGCCCTAGCATCTGCCCTCCCCGTTGGGAAACCGCATCTCTCCTCTTCCCCTCCTTATTTATCCCCGTGCCGCCCCCCTACAGTAATTCTCCTCATTCACTTTTCATTGCATTCCTCATCCCGTCCATCCTAGCAGAGATGAATAGAAATGAATCCATTAGGTTGCATAATTTCAACCGCAAAGCGTTCCACTGAAGCCGGGGCCTCCGCTCCGCTTGTGCGGCTTTCAATACGGACCAGGAAGTGACTTTTAGTGAGACGCCTCACCCCTGCAGGCATAGAGGCTTTCAGAAGACGGGAGATTGGGGTGTGATTGTCGTGTCAGCTGCCAGCCTACTCTCTGAGGTTTGGAACACAAGGCTAACGTTAAGAAACGAGGCGGGTCAGCGCTGCGTCTAGAGTGGGCGTTAAAGTCGTCTGCGATCCCTGTTTTATTGCATTTTCAAAGTGACAAATTCAATGTTGTACGGTCGTAAACATGCAGGGGCTGAGGAGTTTGTGGTTGGATTGTCGAGTCAACGCCGTTGTTGCGGTAAACCCTGAACTGTGAATGAACCGTGAGCTTCCTCTCAGGGAAAACATTCCAGTCCCAGCCTAAACACAGCCACCGTGTGTTCTCTACGAACCCGTTCACACACTTTATCTAGTTGGATTTCAATGTTTTGTGAGTGTTTTTTTTGGATCTGTTTTCCCTCCCTTTTTACTATCTCCCTACTATTTTACAAACTTTTTATTATGTGAAAGAGGAAGATTGAAGGAGTTCAATTTGTGTGTGTGTGTGTGTGTGTGTGTGTGTGTGTGTGTGTGTGTGTGTGTGTGTGTGTGTGTGTGTGTGTGTGTGTGTGTGTGTGTGTGTGTGTGTGTGTGTGTGTGTGTGTGTGTGGGAGAGAGATTCTGTCTTTCCAAAAAGGTGTCTACCCTCAGTGCCTGCCGCCGGATGACATCGCCTTATTCACTGTTGAAATAAAAAATCCATCTCCTGCCAAACGCCGTGCCCCTCTCTTCCTGGCGGCTCCGACATGTCTTTCAAAGCCTTCCTTCCGGATCCTTTCTGTTCTGAAAACAGGAACGACAGGAACTTGACACTCAAGAGTAGTACAGCAAAATAGTTGAAATGGTCGTTTAAGGCCCGGGAAACAATGGTTATTGGTTTTTCAAACTTGTGGTTCTGAAATATGAATCCAGCTTTGATTTGTTTTTGATGATGTAATCAATAAGGCTGAGGTGATGTACCCGACTGGTTTGGATGAACAGCGTTTGAAAAAGTAAATGGTGGTTTTTCACACTGCGTTCGTTTGCTTGCCAAAAGCTTGGCATTTCAGATTCTCACGAATGTGAAAAGGTCATTTGTTGGTTGAAAAGTTTAAAGAAATGATTTAATGAGAGAGAGTGAGAGAGAGAGAGAGAGAGAGAGAGAGAGAGAGAGAGAGAGAGAGAGAGAGAGAGAGAGAGAGAGAGAGAGAGAGAGAGAGAGATGGAGAGAGAGAGAGAGAGAGATGGAGAAAGAGAGAGAGAGAGAGAAAGAGCAAGAGCGGGAGAGGGAGAGAGAGAAAGAGAGGAAACAACAGGATAGACAGGAGGAAGAAAGTAGTTGAAGAAGTGGTGAGATAAAATGTCCCAAAGAATCCATCAAGGAAGAAGAAATATAACAACACAAGTGACTGATGGGAGAATATCTGTGAGGACTACAAGGACACTCTCGATCTCACCAATCTTTGGTCTCTCTCTCTCTCTCTCTCTCTCTCTCTCTCTCTCTCTCTCTCTCTCAATCACACACACCCACACCCACACACACACACACACACCCACACCCACACACACACACACACACACACACACACACACACACACACACACACACACACACGGCATCAAAGAGCAAACACGAGGCAAGAGCTCTAAAGGAAAGCTCTCTGCCACGGTGTAATGACAATTCTGAGGAAAGGAGCAAACAGTACCGGAGCCAAAAGTTTTGCCGTGTCTTTGTAGTGACATATATGGGTCAGCACCACTTCAGATACCCCCCCAAGGACCGGAGGGGGAGAGGGAGGGAGACAGGGAGACAGGGAGACAGGGAGGGAGGAGAGATATGGCTTACAGTAATAGAGGGATGGAGGGAGAGCGAGGGAGAGAGAGGGGGGAGAGATGCAGGGAGGGGGAGGAAGAGAGGAGAGATATGGGTGAATAGCGGAATGGAGGAAAAGAGAGGGAGGAGGGAGGGGTGACTCAGAGGGAAGGGGGTTGGGGTTGGGAGGAGGGAGAGAGGAGTGGAAGGAGAGAGGAGCGACGGAGAGGGGAGGGAGAGGGGAGTGGGGGGAGAGAGGAGTGACGGAGAGGGGAGGGAGAGGGGAGTGGGGGGAGAGAGGAGTGACGGAGAGGGGAGGGAGAGGGGAGTGGGGGGGAGGCAGAGGGGAGTGGAAGGAGAGAGGAGCGACAGCAGGGAAGGTGTTGTGAGGGAAGGGTGAGCGATGCCTGGAAGGGGGGAGGGAGAGTAGGACGACAAGATGAGTGGTAAAGAGCGAGGGAGTTGAACACAGCGCTGGGTGTTGCGAGACGTGGGACAGCAGCTGGACCGAAGGCCAGGGGTTCCAAAGAACGTGATCCTGTAGAGAAGGAAGGGATTTGAACCTAAGCAGCCAGTAGCAGAAATGTGGTGGATACATGCAGGCCTGTTGTTTTGGAACATAGGTGGCACATGGTTCAAAAGGTTTTAGGCCAATGTATTCGCCTATGTAGGCTATAGCTGATTCTGAAGAGGTGTACTCAATTACTTTTAGTTTAGTGCAGGTTATTTGTTTTTTAAATATTAACTTGCTTTCCTTTTGTCTGGTGTATACCTACTGCAAAACATTTAACAGTGTGTGGTAAATGATTCAGTGTTTGTAATAATAAGAAAGAGGAATCATTTTCCAGAACTGTCTCACTGTGCACACATTTTTGTGCACTGAAGTGTACCGGTTTGATTCTGATTAATTATGAATACTGATTAATAGGATGAAATATTATCTCCCTTTGTTGTTTTTCGTGTGATCTAACACACGGAACATGAAATGTAAACAGCTAAACCAGAAGTATTTTGTCAAGTTCAATCATTCGTCGTTCAGTGTTCTGTTTTCGCAAACCAATGACAAACGGGAAGAATCCATCAGAAACAATATGGAACCATTGATGAAGGTTTATTTATAAGATTCGGCTCCGTTTGTCTCTCGGCACGCGCCGTCACAGCGGTGGAGCGAGCTCGTTGTAGGGGCGGGGCTCCAGGTGCGTCCCCGTGCTAATAACTAATCATTAAGCCATGTAGCTGGAAGCGCCACAGTGGGCGCTTCTACAATGCTATTAAGCCCTGCTGGATGACTACTGTGCAGTTGAAGGAAGTCGTCGTATGATCTGTGCTCAGCACCATTAATAATGGATGCGAACCATTAAGATGTTAATGTACGTGCTGTTTAAAACTTTTTTATTATTATCCCTAGCTTTACCTTCACCACTAACAGCTCATCTGTTAATATATTTGAAAACAAGAATGTCAGCAGGTACGACGGTAACATTTTTGCTGTTCTAGACAATAAAATAAGTTGTACACAACAGGTCTAATGGTGGTGGAAAGATGTTGACGTCGTCACGTGGTGCGGTGATGTCTCCCGTTGTAGTTAAGAAGATGAGAAACAGTGGATGGCAATTAAGGACTTAACACGCAAACCAATAATGTTAAATAGGAATATGATTTGTGGAGAGCGAGCCAGATTTAACGAGGTGATCCAAGCCGTGTTAGCAATAAAAACAACTTATAAAGGATTATACCCTTCAGAGTGCAAAACCAGCAGGGCACAATGGACGACTAACAACTGAATCTTTTGCAATTTACGATATTACTTATGAAGTTAACTGTTATTTCTACTGGACAGTTATTTGTTGTTGTTCATCCATTCATACACAGCTGGAGACTTCCTAAGGACCACACATCTTGCTCAAGGAATCCAGAGCAGTTGGCAAGAAGGTGGCGGGAACAGAACCAGCAACCCCAGCTTTACCCTGACGACTTGCTGTAGGCCCAACCACTGATCTACTACTGCGGGCTCTGGTAGGTCACGCTCTGATGTAGGCCTCTATATCCTGACGTTTCGGCACAACACATTGCCGGACCAACCCAAAGCAGACCAACAGCTACAGTTGTTTTCAATATTTCTCTGAGTAACCCTTAATTAAAGGCCAAAGCACATGGCCATGTTGTGACGGATGCACTTTTTTTTTTGTTGCATTTCAAACCTAAAATAAATTCATCCTAAGTGTTCTTTGTTCCAAGACAACAATACGATTCTAGTTATGGTTTTTGTCACGTTACAAATATGAGGCGGAATGCATGCTTTGCGCTCGACAGATGAGGGTTATATCCTTTTATCTGTGTCCTTTGTGGTTTATTCTTTCACCATATAGTGTAGGTTTAAGTCTTCCTGCAGCCTTGTTCTGCCTACTCCAACTCTCATCCCAGTGATATTGTAGAGACACTGTAGCGTGCGTAGCATGACTGGCTCCCAGGCAGGGAAGCCCTTGTAATCATCCGCCGCGCAACTCTGTTCAGTGGGATCAATCTCTTTTTATCTCAACCTTCACATCCAGCCCTAACAGGGAATTCATGCTCATGCTCAAGTATCTTCTCCACCACCACCTTTCTTTTTTATCTTTATTTATTATCCATTCCTTCCTTCCTTCTTTTTGTGTAAGGGAATTGAACCCTTAACACTGGCAGTGTTAAGGCCTTGTTCTAGTGATGGGTATGGGTTCTATCTTCTGGTTTGTTGTTTGAGCTTGCAACAAAACAGCAGATGAGACAAGAGGATTACCCTTGGTCTAGGGATAATGCACCTTTCGAATTTGATCTTGTCCCCATTAAAACGTAGGAAGTAAATGATGCTCTTATAAAGTTAAATGTCAAGAAATCCTCTGGTCCTGATGGGTTGGATCCATTATTTTTAAAAATTGCTGCTGAACATAATGCAGAACCTTTGACACATAATTTCAACCTGACTATTGAAACTGGAGTAGTACCTTGTCTATGGAAATCTGCATGTCACTCCTTTATTAAAGGGTGGAGACCGATCAAATCCAAATAATTTAGGCTAATATCTAATCTGTTTAAGCCAATGTTTAAGAAGGGCTTATAAGTGCCCAGGTTAAAGATTATTTAGCAAAAAATAACATCTTAAATGATTTGCAGTCAGGTTTTCGTAAAAAAAACACAGCACTGCCACTATGAAAGTGTTAAATGATTTACTGAGTGCAATTGATTCAACAACTACTTGACGGGCCGAACACAAAGAGTTCAGGTTGATGGTGTGTCCTCAAACTCCTTGCTTCAAAATGGTGTCTGCCAGGGGTCCATTTTGGGTCCCATTTTATTTACTATTTAAATAAATGACCTATGTCAAAATGTAACAAAAGCAAAGTGTCATTTTTATGTGGATGACACCGTTTTGTATTGCTCTGCCTCATCCTTGGCAAGTGCCACAGAAGAACTGCAATCTGCTTTTAATACTATTCAGGACAATCTCTACAAATTGAGACTGGTAACTCTGACAAAACTAAAATGATGTGCTTCTCAAAATCAGGGAAAACAGACGATGTTTGTCAGATTGTTGCACTTGATAAGAGAGTAATTGAACAAGTTCCAGTATACACTTATCTTGGTTTCTTCTTAGAAGAAAAGTTGTCCTTTAAGCATCACATTGAGTGTCTAACAAAAAAACAAAAAAAGCATCACATTGAGTGTCTAACAAAAAAAGTTTTCCCTTTAGTGTGAGAAAAAGACTTATCCAATTCTGTCAATGTCTGGATTATGGTGATATTTTATACATGCATGCCAATCAATCTTCTCTGAAAATGCTGGATTCAGTATACCATGCAGGACTAAGATTGCTTAAAAATTCTGGTTTCCGTACTCATGACTGTAGCTTGTATGAACGTGTTGGTTGGCCTTCTTTGCACAATCATAGGTTGGAGCATTGGTATATTTTTCTTTATAAGTGATTATAAAGTTCACTTTATTATGTGAACTGCCGCCTTATATGTGTTCTCTCCTGACTCCTAAAGTCACCACCAGGAATTTTAATCTTCGATCAAATGGGCAAATCATATATGACATTTCCCGAACGCGAACTGTCTTCGGGGAGAGTGCCTTTAAAGTTTTGGCACCCACATCTTGCTATAAACTGCAGAGTCATCTTAAATTAGACTGGATTCTAAAAATGAAACAGTTTAAAACTAGGATAAGGAACTATTTGGGTACTAAACGCACATCACATGTGCTAATATTGATCATTGCTGGTGATCACGTTGAGATGATGTTAAATTGCCAATTGTCTATTTCTGTTTTTTAATGTGTGTTTATGTAGAACTGTATGCTGCTGTCTTGGCCAGGAATCCCTTGTAAAAGAGATAGTGAATCTCAATGGGATTATTCGTGGTAAAATAAAGAATACAAATAAAAACGTTCTTACCTTGGAGTCAAGACGGATTTCATCTGCATTGGGAAACGGCTATATCTTCATGGCTTAACAATAATGTTTGGTTTTAAAATAATTGTCTGGTATTAAACTATTAGATAAAAAACAGTACATGCACATGCAGCTGTCTCGGTATATTCTAAGCACGCCACCATCTTTATAAGATAAGAGTTCAATTATTCTGCACAATGTCACACTGCTGAAGCCAAGTCAAAATAAATAATGTTCCCCATTGGGGGACTATTAAAGTGTAACACGAACCCAAAGCACTCATGCCATGTTTTTCACACAGTTGCTGGGTTCTGTCACTATAACAGCACTTTGCAGATACACTTGGCTCAGCCAATCAGAAGTAATGTCTAAACGCCAAACATCCAATCCTGTCACAGCTGGCTTCGACCAAGGCGGCAGTTTGTCTCTGACAACTAGTGATTTATCGCCTATTTTGGATCTTGGAAAAACGTTAATTTAACACGGACAATGACACGTAAACCTGTGATCCTGTGTAATTAAAAATCTCCACTGAGTTGAGTGAACTTCTGATGGCGTTGAAGGTGTGCATTTGTGAGGGTCTGGCCAGGCGGACTGCCGTTTTGTCCAGACTTTTAAAGACATTTTCCATTCATGTAGCACCTTTACTTCAAACGCAGCCTAGAAAGTATGTAAGACGTATTACGTTTTATTGTACATTTTGCTTCAATAAATGTGCACATCATTGATTATGAAAAAAACAAAACAAGTATTACACCAAATATACATAATCATTTAGCATGTATATCTTCAAAACGCCTGTGTTTGACCATAAAGATGTATACCCCACTGATGTTTGCTATTGGAAATAATGCGTCTCATAAGGAAATATTCTTCCCGTTTGAAGATGTAAACCAACATGTTTTGCAGTGTGAAAAGCATGTTCACTTGTTAAGGCCAGAGTGCATTGATAGACATGTTTGGATGTTACCCTCCTATTCTCTAAATACTTCTATATTAACAGACTTCCTAGATTAAGTGCTGTGCATGCCCAGTCTAGACTCTGACGCAGTCCTCGGCGACATCACATCATAATCATAGATTCAGATTTATTGGCCACATTCTTGAATATGGTCGGACCAGTTCGTATATTCCAGTTTAATCGTTTTTGTCTGCACATGAAGAATCCAAACAGAGCCTGCTTCCTGCATGGCCCCCTGGCTCCGAGCTTACTGAACAACAACTTAATCACTAATCTTTTGTATCTGCGTAACGTGGCTGAGGGGTAATGGGACTCAAACTACAGCCCCATTAACTTCATGATGGGGGGGATTCGCTTCAGTTGATGCCAAAGTTAGAAGTAGCCATTGGGAGGGTTGACGTTGTCACGGGGGGGATGTATGCTGTTCAGTTCTTTGGTGTGATTTGGGACAAAGGTTTCTTTATGTCTGAGTTTTCTATATTTCTACAATAGTTTTCTATTATCTGTTCATCGAGAGTCACCCTACCAAACCAATAAAAGTCGTCATAGTCTGATCATAGGTTTCACTTTCAGTCAAACTCCCCGCTTTACCTAGCAAGCATCCTTGAGTAAGATTTCCTACCCCTACCTGCCCCTGTATGACCTGTCTCTGGATTCACTGTCTAACCCCTACCTGCTCCTGTATGTCCTGTCTCTGAATTCTCTATCCAACTCCTACCTGCCCCTTGATAACATGTCTATGTATTCACTGTCCAACCCGTACCTGCTCCTTGATAACATGTCTACTGTATGTTTTCACTGTCCAACCCCTACCTGCTCCTTGATAACATGTCTTATGTGTTCACTGTCTAGCCCCTACCTGCTCCTTGCATGTCTTATGTATTCACTGTCTCACCCCTATACCTGCTCTTTAACGACCTGTGCCTGTCCACTGTATGGACCCTACGTGCTGCTTAACGAGCTGTCTCTGTAGTCACCGTATTAAATGTCTAATAAATGACAGTTGTAAGTAGGAGCTTTGGGAATAAGGGGTATGTACAGTAAGTATGTTAACAACAGCATCTGCTTGTGGCCCCCCTTTTAAGTACACAAATCTAAACATTTATTTAGATAAAGTCCATGTTCATCAGGAATGTAGAACTTCAATGACTTAATATAATATAATGTGTATCATTGCTCATATTGACATTTTAAATCATCCTCATCTTGCAAATGCCCCTCTATGTTTGGGAGATCGATAGAATGAATGATGAATAATATGGAAAAATACATTCAATTTCCGAGGAGCACAGGAACCACCGTGGCTGGTTGACGCCGGCAGCGATCATCCTTTTGTTTATGGCTGTAATTATGTGCCCTTGGGAGCTCGATAAACGTGAATGATTCACGCTTGTCTTTGTACAAACACCCCTAATCCAAACACGGCAGAAACAAACAGCAAGCCAGATAAATGTCGGGGAGTGGTGAACATTGACATTTCAGAGATTACACGTAGCCCGCGGCTGACGGCGGGGGGGAGGCGAGAGAAGGCGGAAGTGGGTCTTTTCCAAGTTTCATGAAAATAAAAGTTAAATTCTTACTGAAAAAAACACACCCGCAATTTATACCAAACTTTGGCTCTGCGGCTCTGCCACAGCCCCCCCACCCTCTCCTTCCCCACACCTTCATCCCTTGCAGCAGAGCAATTTTGCCATGAGGAAAAAAAAAAAAGAAATTCATTAACATCAGCGAAAAATCTATCGGGCAGAGAGAATAGCTCCATGTGCTTCTGCACGATTAGAGCAGCCGAGAGGCTCCGCACGGCCACACATTCACGTGGAGGAACATTAACAGCCCTTTTCCTCAGGATAAAAAGAAACGCAGTATACCAGCAGTAAAATTACTTCCCCTCTTTCCCCTCCCCTGAGCCCAGTTGGGGGAACTTCCTCTTAATGTCAAGCAATTTGATTCTGCTCTTATTGCCGATGCTGATTTATTTTGTCCATATTGTTCCCCTCGGGTCAAACAGAGCTGCGGTCAGTCGGCATTTAAATGGCGATATTTGGCGTCCATCTGTGGCGCTTATAGAATGATGGTTGTGTCTCGTTTAATGGACGCAAGGTCCTCGTGCATGGTTTGAAAACACACATGGACTAGATTCAATATGAGGTGTTATCGCTTAAGGTGGGGGCGTTGGAGAAAAGTTTCCATGAATGGAATCAAAAATTTAGCTAAATGTTTTGTTTGTATTTACAGTTGTCAATAAGTGTTAGTATGTCATAGCTAAAGCAGTAATGTGCCAAAGATTTGGGTTTGGCTTTTGTTGGTGACAACTATGGGGGATGAGCAGTAATTGCAGGTGTTGTTTAGTTGTTTGCCCAGTGATTGAAACAATGTCACCTGTATTTAATTGTCTTTTTGGTTCTACTGGGAACGCTAGCGGAGAATGGAGCAAAAACCTCTACCCTCTCTGGTGGCCCAACCACTTCTGGGTCATGCAAAATGCGTCACAAACTGTCCCCGTTTGGGAAGTTTCCCAGGATTGTTGCCACCAACACCCAGTTCTTAACTTTCATAGCCCTGCTAATGCAAAGGCTTCCATCAAAGGGCAATAGGCTTAATCACCATTGTGTTACCTCATTTGGAGATGGACAATGACTTAACAGACATTTATTTCAATGAAAATCTTTGCGATTATTACTTACTTACTTATTACTTTAAATAGGAACAAGGAGGATTTCGAAGAGAATGAAATTTGAAGACTGCCATGCAATGATGATCAAAAGCCAGAGGCTGGCCTGAAAGCAATCAGGAAACATAGTTCTGTCCGAGAGACACCGCTTCTTCTTCCAGGACATTGGCTCAGTGTGGGACCGGTACACATTGTCCATCTTTACAGCCCCCCCACTGTCTCACTACAAACCTTCTTGTTGATGGCACCAATATACTCTCGGCCACGTCTAGACTTGATCAGACCTATCAATGCCACCAGCATGTAGTGGATGACTTCATGACCAACATAACAATTTAAATTACAATGACGGAAAATAACCAATATTAATGACCAATGGTCCAGATGGAAATCTGCAACTTTCCTCAAGTCTCATTTTTCTTGTGTTGTTGGTAGGGCCAAGCTTCTGTGATGTGGTGCGTGTGAGGGAGGGAGGGAGGGAGGGAGGATGGGGCCCACCGAGGGCCGCCAGTGAAGGACCCCAAACCTACTGTGGGCTCAGGCTGAGGGACCAGAGGGCCAGCCACAGCAGCAGGGGCAGCAGGGGGCCCGGTGTGGAGGCGGCCCCCCGGTGGCTGCCTCGGGCCCCTGATTCCATACCAGGGTCCTTTTCAGAAAATGGTGGGATGATGTTTAAGTCTTGGCTTTCTTCCTCCTCTTCCTTCTGTTTGTCCTCGCTGCTCTCAAACTGCAAAAATAGCAAATAAAAAAGGTTTCAAATCTAGAATTAGTACTTCATGAATGGAAATTTGAAGGATTTGAAGGATACGTGTATTGCATATTTACAATGCTTTCATTGAATGCATTGAAAGTCATCCCCGTGCTTGATTGAGAACGTTCTAATCTGAGTTGAGACAATATTATTATGATCATTATTATTATTATTATTATTATTATTATTATTGCATTAACGATGATAATTATTATTATTTTTATTGCTTTTATTTATATTAATATTTGTATTATTAGGAGGAGAAAATGTCTTAATGCAATCGGGGTGAGCAGGACCTCTGCTTGAGGTCATCATGACATCACTAGCTGTGCTGCCCCAGGCAAGCTCATATTGGCTAACAAAGCTCATTAGCCAATATTCAGAGACCAAGATTAGTCAACAGTTCTAATTAAAAAAACAGCTGCAATATTCACAACAGATAATAATATTTGTTTCGTCATCAACATCATCTCCATCATCATCACCGTCATATAGTGATGACATTTTAATTGTGAATGTGCGAGTAATCAAAACACACCAAATTACCTGAAGATCATAACATGAACAGCTTAGGGGCTACACTCTAAACACTTCTCTCTCCATGTGTCATTCTGGAGGAGGGTAACACAATAGGTTACCTGCCAGCGTTATCTCTTCTTGTACAGGTGTAGGAGCCAGGGGAGAAGCACTCTATCTCCTTCGGCTTGGAGCCTGACTGTTGCAACGGACAGCCAGGTCCTGCCAGAGGACGCATGACGGTACCTTCCAGTGGCCGCTTTCACTTTGCTGGCTCTTAGCTCTTAACGCGTTATGCTGTGGCCCAGTGGGCACATCCTGCCGCTGGTCTAGACATCCAGACAGAGGGTCCTTGCGCCCTGCACTTTGCCTTTTTTGTCACGCCGCATTGGGTTTTCTTCTGAGATGCTATACCAAGCTGAGACCGAGCTCACACGGACAGAAACCTAGTCCTCACCTAGTTGAAATACAGGGGGATCCTGGTAAGACCAGGTTAGAACCAGGAGCAAGGGAACCACTAGTGAGGAGGAACTGGAGTTTGGATTTTGGGGCAGCTCGTGTTCATTGTAATGATGGTTCTGTCATCATATTAACACCAACTGCTTTCTAAATATAACGTTACTCTTATTTTCTTTTCAAATGAAGGGAAATTCACAATGCCATTGCCCTTTTCATAATTTCCAATTTTTTTTGGTGGTTTTAGTTTTCATAATCTGCATAAACCCAGGCTTCTCAAGAGAGAGCATTGTCTTGTGCTGGCAACTTCTCCTACCTACCCTCAAAATTTAACAATGCAGAGACTTATCATGTCGTGTTTCCTGAGACCCAACAGGCAATCAAAGTATTGAAGGAAACAAATTAAGCCTATCATCGGAATTACTTGCCGTTGTTGCAGTAAAAGTTTTATTTTTCGATGTGTTTGGCTGGCCTATTGTTACAGCTCATTATTCAGCAATGTATCACAACAAGGGGATCTCCCGTATAGCAGCTTACTGTATATAAAATACCAGTGCGGGGGATATCTCGCTAAATTGAATATAGGTTTCCGAGAGCGGCTTAACTGTGGGAGGACGGTGGGGCTCAGGAGGAAGAGGAGATCGGAGGAGAGCAGCGGAGAGATGAAGAATGAGAAACGGATTAGGGGGAAGGGGCGGGTGCGAGGAAAGAGGGAGACGGGGCAGATGGGTATGAATAAATAAATATTAACACAAGAGGGTTGATTCTATTGCAGTAAACACCTACAGCTAATCCTCCACTGGAGGGGAAGAGTGCGATAAGAGCAGGCAGGGGAGAGAGGCGACGGACGCTGTGTGCCTGGATGTTGCCTGGATCTCGCCTCCTTTTGCTCTCTGGCGTTTGTTTTTTTTCCCAGATTGGTTTGCAATGAGGCAGATGTTTACACCCTATGTTAACATCTCAAACGTGAACCAAATTGGTGTTCTTCCCTTACTCAAGACTATTCTGGTACTAATCACAATTTTGTCAATTGAGTCGATTTTATCCACAGAAACTTGGAGTGACTATTTAGATAGACGTCCTCGGGTGTAGGTACGGGTGAGGCGCGTCTTACCCAAGGAAGACACCAGAACCACGAGACTAACCTCCCCCAATATAATATAATAATTTAATAATGAATGTATCATAAGTACTGATTGGCCATTCTGTTTAGTCACTGTGGTATCACTAGACATTGTTACCGCTGTGGGTAGAGTAGATCAGCTTTGTGTTATGCTCACTCTGGTGAAGTCCTGGAGGGTCTGGACACTGACCCGGGGCTGCTCCTGGATGACCGGGGGTGGGGGTGGGGGTCGAGAGGCTGGCGGCGGCGGCGTGCTGTCCACGGGAGAACCGCCGCCGCCAACCTCCACTCCCATGGAACTGATGGCGTTTCCTGGAACACAACGGCACGCACTCTGATCAGACGTGTTCTGGTTGTGTTCTGCACGAAGCGCTGAGGGCCATCCAGCACCATTAAAACCTCAGGTAGAGGAGCTATGATTCACGGGATGTCATGTCCATGAGTCAGACACGAGTGACGTGACATTTTCCCAGTGGATGAGTTGAAAGCTAACTAGGGCTCTTGTGGACTAGAAGTTTCATCCTGAGGGCAGTGATTAACATTGGCCACATTGTTCCATTAAAATAGAGACGGCATAAAAAAGTCCTCATGTGGGTGTGTGCGCAAGTGTGCGAGTGTACGTGTTTGTGTGTCTTCCTAGAAATGGCAGCCTTAGATTTAACCAGCGGTGTTAGACATCTGGTAATAATTGTCATCATTTTGGGGATATTTTTACGAACGCGCATCGATCTTACAGGCAGCACATTGTTTACAGCACCAATATTGAAAGAGCATGTCAGTATATATTTTACCTAATCAATACTAAAACATAAACATATTTGGCAGATAAAATTATCCACAGTGACCATCTCAGAACGATCAAAGCACCTAATCGATATTGGAACAACTACAAACATTTAAAATTCAGTGTGAACAAGATTGCACAGAAAACAACTGTGTGCAGAGAAGCTAGAGATGGGGGCCCAAAAGTTTAGTGCCTCTGGGGTTTAACTCCCAGTCGAAAAGGTACTGGGTTTGATCCCCAAGGTCCACAGCCTAACCTGTAGGCATCCTTGAGCAATGGATACACAACACCATGCCTGCTCCTTCATGTCATGTGTCTGAATTCACTTGTCTCCCTTTGGTTGAAGCCTTGAAAGGCTCATTTGCATACTCAAACGATGCATATAATTGCCTAATTGAGCATATGCTGATGACGCTGTGCTTACGGAGGCAGGTGTTGCTGCTGAACATGTTGAGGATCTGCTGGCAGTCCTGCCACTCATTGCCGCTGGCCTCACACGTGCACCACTGGGACACCTCCGTGCTGCTGTTACTGATGTAGTTAGGGGTCATAATGGTACCTGATGGGGGGGGGGGGGGGGAGCGATATTACAGAAATATGTAATGTACATTACATAAAGCAAAATTGTATTTGTGCTGTTCTAAACCCACGACCACCTTTTAAATATATGGGGTCGGGGGACGGGTCTGCTCCTCACCTATGAGTCCCTTGTATGCCTGCAGACACCTGGCTCGGCTCTCCTGCCCGCAGCCCGACGGAGAGAGAGAAGAGGGCTGGCAGTTGCGCTGGAAATCTGCAAAGCGGGATCTGAAGAGAAAATGCCCGGGCATAAATGGCAAGACTTTTACTTTGAAGGCCTGGTCCGTTTCAGTGTTGGGCAAGCTAGACAGCTAGACAATTTCATAAATTGAGAAAAAGAAAAAAGTGACAGTCCAGTGTGTGGAAAGATTTTTTTTTTGCCAACACAGCACACTACACCCTAACCGATTCCATTCTTATGTTATGATATCTTGATGATTTGTTAGTAGGACGTTAAGTCAGCGTGGATCCCAATTGGCTATCGTCTTTCCAATTTTATAATCGATTGACTACAGGATATTGGATCGCAAATATCTCAACATATTTAATATTTTTGATGTCGACTCGGTGAGGGCTGATCGGTAAAAAACACCACTAACTTACCCCACACCACAAGTAGAATCAGCAACAAATCTAGGCTTTGCTGACCAGGGACGGAAGGGAGAATTCAGGGACAAAATCTGGATAATTATTCTGTGGTGTGTACTCGGCATTCTCTACCAGTTCCTCACAAACTTTGCAGTTAAAGTACATCACTAGCTATCCCCCAGAGAATTGTCACAAGCTAAGATACAGCAACAGTGCAAGTTGTTTACTACATCGAAACAATTCGATTTGTTTTCACATTGAACCAACTTCATTCCAAGTCAATCCTAGTGAGTCCATCATGTAGGCAGGCAAACCATGTTCAGTTCACTCTCTGCTCTCTCTTTTCCAAAACCAATTTGGGGACAAAAAGAAACAGACGAAATAACCTGTGCTCCACACAACAAAAGGCAGGTGTGTGTGTTTGAGTGTGTGTGTGTGTGTGTCACTCGGGATTAATTCTTCTTCTTCTCTTTCGCTCGTGCGTCTGAGGCAGGATGGCAGGATTGGTACATGAATACACGTCATATGAAAGTGCTCCTGTTGGCTAGACTTACAGGTCCGTGTATGTAGGTGTCACTTCAGCAGGCATTTTATTCGCCACGGAGCGCCGTTGTTGAAGTGTGTGGTCAGTCAACTCACAGCCATGGCATTTATAGTCGCTGTTTGTCCCTAACAATGGGGGTGGGCGCGCTCCTCCGTGCAGAGCTTAGATATTTCAGGGGTGCGCGACACCAGGGGAATACATTGGTCCCCTGAGTGGCTGCAGAGAGACGAGGCGGGCCCTAATGTGACCAATGTATTCCCGGTCCCCTGAGGACAATGATTTTCACGGTCCCCTGGTACGACATATTTCACGCGGATCAAAAGTAATTCTAGTAAATTAATGTTCGATACAATATGATGCATCGACAATAGTCGTGACAATAGTTCATAGATAGAGAACTGAAAATCCCGCGGAGAAATCGGCGAGACTTCACTTCAGAGCGTTATTGATTTATTTATTTTTGGTGCTGCAGAACCACGAAAGAAAATATATATTGTGGTCGAGGGATGTTCGTTTCTACTCATAACACAGGGTCTACGGTTATATAGAATATATAAATATGGCACACAGAAGGCTTGACCACAGAGAGGCCATGGGCCCCTTTTTATTATTTATATTCTGTAATCTTTCTTTGCCAAGAAAGTGCAGCAGGGCAGCACTCTCCCCTGTTGCCCCCTCCTCTCGGCAGCCATGCAAGACACAGTATGTACCATGCCCTCGGTGTGATTACGTCATATTGGGTTTTGGCCGGCTTGTGCAGTTCACGCACGTTGTCCTTTTAATTAGGTTTGACTGATCCGAAGAGTTTTATTTCAGACCACAGCAGAAAAGCTCCAATGCGCTTGAGCTTCAGAAAAGGTATCGTGGACGCTACTGCGCCACTTGTTCAAGGTAACAGTGACAGCTACCACCATGCTACTGAGAAAGTAGCTGCCACTAGTTGTAGCGACTCTACTGCCACACTGGTAGAGGTTATAGTGTTGTTAAGTACTGTATATGTTCATGGTCAGTAGTTGTTGTTGTCCCAGTTTTTCACTTCTTCCGGTTGCCTGCTTACTTTGGGGCTTTTACGGTAACCTGCACACCTAAACAGTCCATCCAATGACCTGCAGTCTCTCCAAGGACCAACAGTCCAATCATTTACAAATCAAGGACCCTCTCCCCAACTCAGCTGGTCCCAGTAAACCTTCGCCTCGACTCAGCTGGTTCTGTGAACCTTCTCCCCTACTCAGCTGGTCCAGTTTACAGACTCAGCTGGTCATAGTGATCCTTCTTACTGACTCAGCTGGTCCGGTCAACATTCTCCTCTACATAGCTGGTCCAGTGAACCCCCTCCCCTGCTCAGCTGGTCCAGTGAACCCCCTCCCCTACTCAGCTGGTCCAGTGAACCCCCTCCCCTACTCAGCTGGTCCAGTGAACCCCCTCCCCTACTCAGCTGGTCCAGTGAACCCCCTCCCCTACTCAGCTGGTCCAGTGAACCCCCTCCCCTACTCAGCTGGTCCAGTGAACCCCCTCCCCTGCTCAGCTGGTCCAGTGAACCCCCTCCCCTACTCAGCTGGTCCAGTGAACCCCCTCCCCTGCTCAGCTGGTCCAGTGAACCCCCTCCCCTACTCAGCTGGTCCTAGAGAAGCGTCTCACCTGCACAGCTGGTCCTTGTAGCAGTACGTCTGCAGGCTGAGGCAGTTGGGCTTCTCCGCCCTCTCCTCCCCGCTCCGGGCGCTCTCCTCGAAGGAGCACGAGGGGACGATGGTCTTGCGGCGTCGCTCCCCGCACAGCGGGTCGGAGCAGGGGCAGAAGAGCAGGGCGAAGCTGTACTCGTCGGGCACGCGCTCCAGGAAGCGGCGCAGCGCCCGGTGGCACTTCTGCCGGTTGCAGCCGCTGTCGGAGCCCGTGGCGCGCTTGGTGCACGCCACCACGTACTCAGAGCGCAGGGAGCCGCACTTCTCGAACAGGCCGCAGTCCTGCGCCGCCTTCAGACACTGGTTCTGTCCGTCTACCGCGTGGGACGAGGCTGGAGGGAAGGGAGCGTGGAGCGGTGTTTGATTGAGGACCCACGGTCATACGAGACATGCGACTCTGCTCGTCAACCCTCTTTCCTGTCTACGTTCCCTCTCCCGTCCAGAGAGGCTTAGAAAGCCCATAAGCCCAAATGTTTGGGGTCACCCAGACAATTTCATGTTTTCCATGAAAACTCACATTTTTATTCAACAGTTTTCAGCTGTGCTAACACAATTTCACAAGGGTTTTCTTATCGTTAATTAGCCTTTTAACACGATTAACTAAACAATGTACCATTAGAACACAGAGTGATGGTTGCTGGAAATGGGCTTTTGTACACTTATGTAGGTATTCCATTAAAAATCTGCCGTTACCAGCTAGAATGGTAATTTACCACATTAACAATGTCTAGACTGTGTTTCTGAATCATTTCATGTTATCTTTATCTCTTAGTGACCCCAAACCTTTTCAAAAACTGTTGAGAATTGAAAGTCAATAGTCTGGATAGCCTAATAGCTCGGGTGTCTTTCGACTTCTGGCTGTAAGATTCTGTGTTCGTTCCCCATGGTCCACAGCCCAACATGTAATCCTCCTCGGACAACATGCCCGAACAATAAGTTGCTTGGGGTAGTGTCTGCTAAATGACTAAATAGTAGTAAATAAAAAACAAAGTGTGACTGTGGTGTGTGTGTGTGTGAGTAGGTCCATACCTGACATGATTGAGGCCATGTGGGACATCTCTACGTTCCTCACAAGGTTCAGCTCCAACTCCTCGTAAGGAGAGACCTCATACTCCTCGTAGGCTGGGGGGAAACAAGTGGAGCCGTGGTCACACACACACACACACACACACACACACACACACACACACACACACACACACACACACACACACACACACACACACACACACACACACACACACACACACACACACACACACACACACACACACACACACCCCCCCCCCACCCACCTGAGAAGCGCACCGTCCAGTACACCTTGAGGCAGTGCTCCTCCCGCCGCGAGCCCCGCTGGCACTTGCAGGCCTGCAGGGGGCGGTACTGCTGCAGCGCGTGCTGGGCCTCCAGGCACTCCCAGCGGGCGTCGGCCCCCAGCGGCGCCACGGCCTCCTCGGCCACGCAGTACTCCAGCAGGCGGTAGAGCACGGCGCAGGGCTCCTGCTGCAGGCAGCCCTGCTCCGCCACGCCGCAGTCCAGGGGGGCGGGCGCCAGCGCACTGCCTGGACCCGCCGCGGGGGAGGTGGTGGGGAGGGGCAAATAGTGAGTGGGGCAGCTGGTCAGCAGCATGCTGTCGTATCGTATGTTGTACGTAATGCACGCACTTATTGTACGCCGTACTTAGTTGTGTAGCATCTTATCCAAGCTATCTTTGTTGTACACGGGGAACGGGTTTACCTGCCGATTGTTGGTGCTTTGCACTTGGTTCTGTGAGCATCCTTACTGTACAGACAGAAACATATTGTTACACCTCTTTCTGACAATATATCGCTTTGGATAAAGGCATCTGCTTAATACTCGAAATGTAAATGTAAGTTCCCTACTACTATTTGGTCGTTGGCAGAAGCTTCATTCCTAGGCGACCCACGGTGAGCATGGTTTTACCACTGGTGGTGGTGTTGATCAGCCTTTACGAGACGTTTCTAAATGAACGTCTGAATTCAATGGACTGGATTTATGTATTGTAGACCCCGTGGTGGGGACTGAACCAGCAACCCTTTGGCCGCGAGACAAGCCGGGCCATCTACTTTCCATAGCCTTGCTAGAGGCCAACATCATCTTGGTAGTAAAGCCCACCCCCAGGAGACGGGGTAGATTATGAAGACATTAGACATCATCAATGGTCAATATCAATTATGTATGCAAAACACAGCCATGTGCTGGCTGGTTGCTGCAGGAGGTACTGCATTACCTTGCCTGAGCGCTTCTGTATTGTAATGATGATGATCATTATTATTGTGATTATAATGATGATAAGGATGTAAATGTCTCTCGTATCCAGCCTACAGTCTGCTATTAAATCAAAGTACAGTAAATACATAATTTATGCTAGAGGCATGCTACAATTTAACTGATTGCACGTTTTCCACCGTAAGTGGGTACCAGACCATTACCATCTCTAGATCAAGAACTTTGAATTTAAAGCATTTTTTATCTAAAGATCACAAGTGGAATGACGGAGTCTGCCTGCTTTTGCTTGCGGAGAGTAATAAGCAATCGATGCACAGTGTGAGTCATTGTCTTTGACCTTGCCACAAACAAGTCAATTAAGTTAGCCCGATGAATGCGAGGAGGCTTATTAACTAAATCTGATGTGACAAGCATTGAGTATGTGTTTTATAAAAGCATGAGCAATGGGAGGACACCAAGCCTTAAATGCAGAATCATGAGCCAGGCATGGCCACATTCATTGATAGCAAAGAGGAAGAATAATAATAACTGGAAAGTCCACAAATAGCTTATCCACCCCAGGGGTCGTTCTTGGTTGAAGAAGGGAGCGTGAACAAATGTTGAACCGATACAAAGAGCGTACGGTTTACATAAAGGGGACCGATGATTTAATCCACAAGCGTCGGAAAGAGATCCAACGACAAACCTGGTTAGCGTCAGAGAGCAGAGGGACATCTGGCGTCGTTGACCCGGCGGTGGTCCGACCACGTTTGCTCCGATGGGCACTTCTGGATTTCTCAATTTCTGAATTTGGGATGGAGGGTGACCCACATCTGACCCCCCCCCCCATACATACCACATCATCTCTAATGGCCTGCCTTGGGCCCAATCCCATTTCTACCCCTTACCCCTTCCCCTTACCCCTCCCCCTTGTTTTGAAGGGGTGAGGGGAAGGGGTAAGGGGTAGAAATGGGATTGGGCCTTGGTCTCTGCCGTCGGCTGTAGGAGCCTATAAGCAGATCTGAAGGAACCAGTAGTGGGAGAAGATATCTTCAACAGTGTAGCAATGGAGCCCCTTGTGCAGCCCTGAAGGTCCTGGTCTATCTCCACAGACTACTTTATGTCAGTATTACCAGCGTCTGAATGCGCTGCCGTCTGAAATTGCCCAACAGGCCTGGTGCAAGGTTATCTGTTTGTCTCGTGACATTTCACATCTGACACTGACATTAGTCAGTGACAATTCAACCTTATTAAATATAACATAATAGATGGATAATATGTGGTGTCAAATGATCAATCACAGGAACTTGGGCAGCCTAATTCGAGTGCCCAGACCAAACTCAGGCAGTACAAGATAAGGTGGTGATGATGAGCCAAGGCAGATAAACTTAAATTCAGGATTATTATTTTTTTTATCACGACAGGACCCATTCGCTCCACAGAAACCCCATGCGCGCCAAAAGCCAGACCTGCAGTCAACAGTTGCGATCCCTCATCGCTATAGCTACAGACATTGCAAGGAGACAATACAAGGATGTCATCAAAGGCAGACAAACAGGTTGAGCAGGCAGACACCAGAGTTCTGTGGGCTGTAGACGCCCGTGGTAGAGGTGGTGCTGTCAGCGTAGGAGCAACGTGTTATTACTAGGTCTAAACTATGGCAAAATCTCTGTTTGGCTCTCTTCCCTAGTTCAGGGAAGAATACTGTAATAACTCCTCTCTTTTCTTCGCCATGAAGCCCTTGAGGAAGGGTGCCCCTCCAAATCATTATGACGCAAACTATTTATTAGCCGCTAGGATTTGTTGTCCCATAATCATGGGATTATGAACTACATTGTCAAAAATGTGGTTTGTGTTACACAATACGATGCTCCATGCCTTTTTACAAACAATGGAAAAGTTTGGCTGCATAAACCAATTCGAGGAAACGCATCCACCAATTTTTTTACATATTTTCTAACGGTTCTCTTCTCCCAGAAATAATGTTGGCGGTCTTCTCAGCCACACAGCTGGTCAGCTTAGAGATTCAGATTTAATTGATTACAGTTGGGGGAAGGAAACATGCGCCAAATATGGAGACCCAGAAAGTCATGGAGTGGGATGTGAGCCAGTTTATGAATGATGCAGTCTATCTCTTTACTTGGTCTCCACAGTGTTCTTGGCATGCAAGGGTTGAATAGGTAACCAGAGGTGTGAGAGAACACCTTCAGAGGCTTTGGCAGAGCTGCCACCAGGCCCTGGATCAGGAGCAGGGAGAGCCTGTTGGGTACCAACGGAGAGCAGGCTGTCTGCATCTGGGCTGCTTGAGAAGGGCTTTCTGATGTTAAAATGCACAAAAATAAATAGGAGCTCTGGTTGCAGCTAATGGTGTCTGCATGTGGATCAGGGATTGTAAACCGATCACTGGTTGCAATTCCAATAGCAATCTCATGTTTCAGAGAGGGTGTGCGTCCCCCCTCAACCTGATAGTATGGGAGGAATGTACTTAATGTTTAAAGGAATATCATTATTATTTACTATACATATAAAGAAAGTGATCATTATCTTGCCTGTATGCTATATGAATGAACATAAGTGTGAAAAAAATCATAAAGCTGTCTAAACTCAAATGACAGACCCAGAAAGGGCCTCCTCAATGGTTAACTTGGAGGGTCATGAAGAAGCCTAGCAACTGTTGTTGAAGACTTGATTATATTTATAAACAAGGAAGATGGCTCGGCCTCTCAATGAGATGAGCAGGGTGTCCTTGTACCGTACCACACAACCCTTTATGGTTTTACTATCGATAATAGTATTTGCAACCTCACCTGTGCACATATCTCCTCGTTCGAGAGCCATCAAGCTCCCGGTGGGACCATTCCCTACTATAACAAAGCTCTCTTAATGGTCATTCAACAGTTTAAGAAACTCTCTGCTAGAGAACAGACGTATGCATACATTCAATTATCCTGTATTCTCTGGGATTTCCTGACCTCTGTTCTTGTTTTTTGTGGTACTTTCTACGACAAGATCAGAGAGACGCACACCACCTGTCTATCCATCCGTCCCTCTATCCATCTATCTATCCATGCATCCATCTATCTAATCATCCATCTATCCATCTATCTATCTGGCCTTCCATCTATTTATCTTTCTTGCTATCTATCTTCTATCTATCTTTCTGTCTACAGTATATTAAAATCGAAATGGCTGAATCACTGAGGAATTCAAACATGATTTGCTAAAGTACAAGAAAAATAATACCTTCATATAAACTCTTCGGATTTATATCCTGGCCTACTTTCAGTTTCTAAGTCCAAGGATCAATAAAATACACTGACCGACATAAAATTCTGCTCGCTCTATGGGCCATCCGACAAAACCCTTCATAAGAGTTCTCATAAGTGCTGATATAACTGCAAGCGTTATTCAAGCGTTCATATAAGTGTGAGTCCACAGCTCTGCTCCTTCCTGAACCCTGATCAGCTCCACTAGTTCCTGGACACTAAACAATCACATCGAGAAGTGTTGGTTTAGGTTGGTGTACCTTCCTATGGATTTTTCTATGATATAATGTCAATGTACCCACTACGACTCTGCAGCAGCCATGACAAGGTTTGATCTAGGTAAAAATAATCCCAAAAAGGATTTCATGCACTTCAGCGAATATCTCATTGTGGTTTTAGAAAATGAAACGAGGCCATTGGGTCAAGACTGAAAACGAAATGCATGAAACACGATGATAAAAAAAAAAAAAGCCTGAATATGACCAAATACAGACTCTTGCTTTTCTTTTAAATATCAACAGCAGACATGTTCTGCTACTCTGCAACAAAAGCAGGCGTAACAAAGGCTGGACTAAAATAGCTCCACAGCTAACGGGGCTACAGACCCGCTCTAAGCAACGCATCTTAAACACTAAGCCTGCGACGGTTCCCAGCGCAGGTTCAATGACGCAATTAAGTCCAGTTACTGGGAAGGTATGCTTGGCTTGCTTTCTAAAGAAGGGACACGTGTGTTGTAGCATAGGCTACAATGTTTTTAGACCTTAAGTGAGAGTAGGTCACAATATTCATATTCCTAGATTGAAATATGCCTCAGAATGATTGGATTACCATTCAAGTTATTTTAACTTGTCTGTTTTCTTATGGAGCTCCAACATTATTATGGATGTTCATGTTCAGTTGGTTAGTTGATTGATTTAGATCAACAATTATTACTTTCAATATAGATATTTTCAAGGCGGGAGTGAGACGGGATCGAGATGAACTAAACACCTTTTAAAGAGGACAGGAGCATGGATCAGAATTAATTCATGAAAGTGATTTGTCGGCTGGATGATTTAGAAGAAAAAATGCCGTGACAAGAGGTTTTTTAATGATGATGGACATAAAGAATTTTAGCCCGTGTGTGAAGTTCTTACCAATGACACACACACACACACACACACACACACACACACACACACACACACACACACACACACACACACACACACACACACACACACACACACACACAGCCAACAAGAATAGATTCAACAAATAGTAGGGGTTAAGATAGATATTTGGTGCGTAACGATGGATAATATGACATCTCTCACCACGGCGGCACGATGAAGGTGTTATGTTGAACGCATTCATCCTCTTTTAGACAATTTCTAATTGATGGAAGATTGCCTTTATGCCCACATATCAACAAGACGGTTCACTTAAATGTCCGACCCAGAAGAATACACAACTCCTCTTTGTCAAGAAATATTAGATCTCACGTCTAGGCCTATGTGATCAGAAGTAAATTCGATTTAAATGCTGATTGAGAAAAAAATTAAACAATTGTAATATTTTTTTTTTCTGAAGCAATTCACTGGTATTGTGAATCTTAACTGAAAATGAACTCCCCGAGAAAATAACCAGAAATTATTTTTTCATGATTTCAGTATTGCAGAATATTTTTTTCTTATAGTTGGAAACTGCCTAAATCACTTAATAAAGTCTCCCTGACTAGGATTTCACGAACGAGCAATTGAAATGCGAGCCTGCTTACCACATGTGAAGAAAATCTGAAATAGTCCAAGGATCATCATCCTCCTCCTGATGCCGGTTGACATTGTAAAGAGTTGTGTCTGTTCAGTCTAAGATAAGACGTGCACACTAAGTGATGGGTAAAGGAAAGTTACACAGCTCGGTGCACCATGTAAACGAACACGTTCTCCTCCAAGCTCACATGTGCGTGTTGAAATAAAGTCCTTCCATTCTCCCGTGGGATCTCGTCCATAGATGCCGCTTTCATCTATGAATGAACGACTTCCCAGACAGATCTCAAAAGTTTCCGTTCAGGGTTCTGCATCTAAAACAGCATCGTCGTTGTTGCTGCTGCGCATGTCCACGTCGGGTACCTCTCCAAGGCATTGTAGTCCCAACGATCACACAGTTGGGTAGTTCGTGTTGGTGACTGAGCGAGCGACTCCTGTGAGTGCGTGCCCTTATTATAACGCCGAGCTCGACTATGATTGGTCCGACTGTCGGAAGGTCTGCATATTCCCCTGAGATTGACTTTGCAGTATAGCCTGTCTGTGTGTCAGTAATGTTGTTGCACTGTACAAATTTATGGACTGAGAAATCTTTTAGTAACCGCATCAGAGTTCAGCTGCCACGTGCAAAAACAAGGCGGGTGATCCCCTACCGAGAAACACACGGGATGGCTCCGCACAAGTGGTGAAGAGAAGATATCCACCTTCAACCATGACTGGGAGATGCGTTCAGGGTTAGAATGAACCATTATAATTCCCGTAGGCTATTTCATTGTTATTCCAGAAAAGGCTACACGTTTACGTTAGTAGGCCTACGTCAGGTAGGCTATTGCACACGTAATTTAATCCAGATCGTTACTGTGTAGACTAGTTAATTATAGGGTAAAATGTGGCGGCACTAGCCAAGAGGCCGGCCTATGTAAGGTCTAAACTACAAGTTCAGGGTGATTGCGTGACTTGTGTCCTTGTGTGTTACTACAGCTCCCCCTGGTGGGTTATATGGTGAATGTGATAGCGGTAGCCTACAATTCGGTTTTTTTTGGTCTGATTATGTAATTAAAATAACTAATGTGACGGAACCAAAAACATATAAAAAAAATTAAATAGGTTTGGATAACTATAGAGGAAAGGGTTAGGGTAAAATAATACAATCTCTTATTCAATTAAAATTATAAATAACAAACTTTTTACATTTGTTTTTCGGTAACTTTGCATTCGTTTTTCTAGAAATAGAGGATCGGTCAAGTGAGCTACAATCCGTAACGATATTCCCCAGTGCTATTTCTAAATACATCATTCCAGTAGCGGAAACGTGTCGAAAGGGTCACGTTACATAATTGTACCATGGATGTATACAGCATTCTTTATATTATAAATGAATAGGCGTAGGAATATATCAAGGCAGATGTTAATATTTATATAATTTTTCACATGAAATGTGTTGTATTTTCAAAGATGATAAAGTTGATGTTGTTCCTCATTGTTTACAAATGATTAAACAAACCTGTTGTTGAATTGATACTGAGGAGTGTGTGTGGATGATGGCCGGTGGAGGCAGCCTCACTTGGCCTCGGGTCAGACTGACTTGACTCTGGGGCTGGGTGAGGTGTGATTTGAGCAACCAATGTGCACAGGTTAAATTAGCCACCACCAAACATGCTCAGGGATATCTCAAATGGCAGCATGGATCACTATCATTATACTCAAACTATAACAATAAAAGGGTTTCAACATCACCTCCCTTTGTACTGGTTTTGGAGGAGCCTAGTAATAGCCACCTAGGTGGAGTGTGATAGCCACCTAGGTAGCATGTAGCAAGGTCATTGTTGCAGGTACATTATGCAAGTTTGTCGTTTTATTTTTTGTTGTTACACCGGCTTTACATTGGTGGAGATTATAAAGCTGAAGAATAAGGTAAGGCCTTGTGCAAACTATTAAAAACATCTTGCATTTTTCACAGATGCTCAGAATACCTCAAGAAAATTCACACATGCAAAATAATACATTATTTTATTACGAAATGAAAGGGCATTGGTCACTTTTGATTATCTAATATAAGTGTACTGCTTTGTTCGTACGTTTTGCTGAAAAGTTGAACCATTGTATACATTGTAAATGTATATCAGGCGGCCATGGCAGTAAAGAGCCTATGTATGACCTTAAATAGTGCTGGTCTTTGGCTTGTATTTATGACCTTTAGGCTATTTCTGGTCTCTCTCTCTCAAGGTCGCAGTGCTCTCTCACCTTCGTATTTAGCTCCTACGGTCCCTCTTTATTCCCCTCCTTGGTCCCTCATGTTACGACCTTATGACCTCGATGTTTCTCTTCACATTTCCAATTCCCTCTTGCTAGAATGTACATATAGAACGGCAGCTTACTGTTAGCATGCTATGTGCAATGTGCGTCTGCATAAGTCTCTCTGAACATAGGAGAAAACACGTTTTCAAATGAATACGTTCAACATGCATACATATCGCACAAACGGAAACTCACACACAAACACATGGTGTCTGCATGTGGTGCCTAGTGAGGTACTGTATATGTAGCCTATTATACACACTTTAGCCAGCTGTCTATTTATATCCCTACACAGTTCACCAAGAGTAGTCCATATCTATTGGAACTAGTGATAAGAATTTCATTGTCATTCATTTTAGGCCAGGGTTGAAGTTGAGCACTTCAATGCAGTGGGCGTGCAGTGGGTGTGTCATGTTGGTGTGACACCTGCTCTTGAAGGAACCAGCTCAGGTTACCTCTACTCAGGGTCATACAGTATATATATGACAAAAACAATGTTGTTGGATTATTATTAAGTTTAATGCTAGACAAATGTTGATTGAAAAGCTATAATGCATTTTGCAATGTGAAACCTACAGCATGCCCAATTAATGCACCTGCCTTATACTGCCATCTAGTGCAAAAAATGGCCAATAGTTTTGATCACTAAATCCTTATTTATATTTGTATATTTCTTTAATTTGTTCTTTGTTTGATTTGTGTGTTGATTTGACAGTGTCCATTTGTCATATACTACACTTGGAATTGAGATATGAAACTCATTAGTTATTAAATGTTAACATGGAATCAAATTATAAAATACCTAATACCTAATACCCTTGAACAGACGAAAGATCAAATTGGCTTGATATCATTACTTCAGTAAAAACTGCGGGCCCAATACTAGTTTCTAATTCTTTCATAGATAACCTTTGCCTCCGGATAAACGGCAGAGGTTAAGTTTTTTTGAATAGTACATCAAGTACCCATGAATCAGAACGAGACAAACGTCACAGCAGAATAATGTTGACATACAACAATACTACCGCACACATGATGGGCAAGTAAATCGTTGGTAAGGGCTATTCCCGAATAAGCTGTTCCCTGAAGGTTAACAGCGCTCCATAGGCCATGTAGAGGTGGCTATCTGCCACCATTATTTCCTCAAGGAAGGTTATGAGGTGCATTGCAGAGGGGGCATGGTGTGCGTGTGTGTCTGCGGTTTTTTTTTTATTAACAACTCGCCGTAATCGGCCTGGCAATAACTGACTCACGTGCAATCCGTTCTTATTATAATTCCATTGTAAATTGCTTGTAAATACACATGATGGGGCAAAGGTGGGCTATTTTGTGATATCACAGCTGATAGCGACTTCCGCATAGCAAACCAGTTGACAGCGCCGGTCCGGGATCAAGGGAAAGGAAGGGGGCGTGGCGACGGGTGTACTTTGCGGCGTATCTGGCTTCCGGCAAACCAATCAGAGTCGGGACGCCCACTTACGCACCCAAACGATGACGACTACGCGCCTCATTGGCGGGTTGTTTTCGTTGACACCGTGACGTTCTCAGCTCGACGAATAAGGCGCGACGTGTACTCTCGTGTTGTATCGCGATCGGACGCCCGTTAAATTCCGAACGCGCCTGCACAATCGGCCATTTCGTCGTAGGCCGTTGTGTGAAGGGTAGTGTGGGGAACTTGTACTGATTTATCTGTAAGGCGGCCGAGAAGAACATTACATAATGAATGAAACCGCAGTCTCCTTTGCCAAGGACTTCATGGCCGGTGGCATCTCTGCTGCCATCTCCAAGACAGCCGTTGCCCCCATCGAAAGAGTGAAGCTTCTTCTTCAGGTAATTTAACAAGACCTTTCTTCCCCTATTTCTACGTACTAGTAGCTAGCACTAGCTAGCTTCCTTAATCTGGGTTACCACAATTGGACCCGGGCTTTAGCCCCCTTTCAGTCTATACTGAGTAATACATGGGGATAAATCAACCTCCTATATGCATTTTAAAAGTCTAACATACTTAAAGCTTTTGATTAATCTTGTCTTTAGAGTGTATTAAACTGAGGTCATCACGGGATGTGCAATGACCTACACGAGTCTCCTAGCGTCCCGGCTACTCTCAGCGATAACCTTAGCTCGTGCGGCTAACAAAGGACAAACGTCTTCCCTGACATTTGGGATGTAGACCATCATGATGTGTCCTATAATAATAACGACTCAAAAGCATATTTGTGGGACTGTAATGAGCGTCACCGTTGTGGCGGTTTTTTGCCCTTATGGTCGTTCTTTATGTGAGCCTTCCCCGGTAGGCGTTGACGCTGCCGGCAAAAGTTGGCTGAAGGCCCGAGGATTCCTTCAAGCCGGGCCGACAAGTTGCACAATCCCCTACAACGTGTTTTTGCAGACATTATGACTTGATTTGCATGTCTTTCATGAATTATCGAGGTTTTGGTTGACATTCATTTGGACCGTAAGAAGGCTCACCCTGATGCGTTTTAAAGACGTTTGCTAGAGATAGTCTCCTTCAAAACTCGGTCGTTCCGTAAATTATTTTTTTGTACTGAATGTTATTTAACTCTTACGGTCGGACAGTAATTAACGCTCAGCGCTTGATGGATGACCTTCAGCTGGCGGACGTCTTTAGAACATGGTTGCCAAGGAAACCCTCGAAGGCTCTTTAATGCCTAACTTGTCCCACTGTCTTTGACAATTCAAAGTTTTGATATTCATGCTCGACTCTTTTTTTTGTTTCTACCTCGAAGGTCCAACATGCCAGCAAGCAGATCACCGCAGATATGCAGTACAAGGGTATCATGGATTGCATTGTCCGTATTCCCAAGGAGCAGGGATTCCTATCCTTCTGGAGAGGTAACCTTGCCAACGTCATCAGATACTTCCCCACCCAGGCCCTGAACTTCGCCTTCAAGGACAAGTACAAGAAGGTCTTCCTTGACGGAGTCGACAAGCGCACCCAGTTCTGGCGGTACTTCGCCGGTAACCTGGCGTCCGGTGGCGCGGCTGGAGCCACCTCCCTGTGCTTCGTGTACCCCCTCGATTTCGCCAGGACCCGTCTGGCTGCTGACGTCGGAAAGCCCGGCGCCGGTCGTGAGTTCAACGGCCTGGCCGACTGCCTGAAGAAGATCTCCAAGTCCGACGGTATCCGTGGTCTGTACCAGGGCTTCAATGTGTCCGTCCAGGGCATCATCATCTACAGGGCTGCTTACTTCGGCATCTACGACACCGCCAAGGGTATGCATTTCCTACACTTGCTTTTCCCAACTACTGTCAAGGTTTTTCAAATTGGCCATGATCTAATGAGGTTGTCTGTCTTCTTCTCCAGGCATGCTCCCCGACTCCAAGAAAGGCAGCATCCTGGTCAGCTGGATGATCGCCCAGTCTGTCACCGCCGTTGCCGGCCTGACCTCTTACCCCTTCGACACCGTGCGTAGGCGCATGATGATGCAGTCTGGACGCAAAGGAGGTAAGACGCTACGGCCGCGGGGGGGGCCCATTAACAATGCTCCATGTGACTTGATCATATATAATTGTAATGGGTGCTAGGGTTTAAACTGGCTGGGAATCGGATTACGGGAAGCAAAGGTTTGTAATGAGGTGCCTCGCCGTCTGGATTGGTACTTAACGTATGCTCCCCCCCCCCCACTAGCGGACATCATGTACACTGGTACCATCGACTGCTGGAAGAAGATTGCACGCGATGAGGGTGGCAAGGCCTTCTTCAAGGGAGCCCTGTCCAACGTGCTCAGGGGCATGGGTGGCGCCTTCGTGCTGGTCCTGTACGACGAGCTGAAGAAGGTCCTCTAAATCCTCACTGTATATGTTGTTTTTTTAACATCACTGTAAAATCTGGCTAAATGTAACATTATTTCCGGTTCTATGGACTCAGCAGTCAGCCTTATTTAATGGGAACAACCTACTAGTGTCTCACCACTAGAGGGCAATGGCTGTACCTCGTGCATCTTCATGTTAAAACGTTCCACCTCCTCTTTGAGCAATGTCATTCCTGTAAAAGATCTGATACCCTTCCTGTCATTCAGTAGGTTTGTATGGTCCTAACTTAAAATAAATTTATTCTGGGAACAAACTTAAAACTGACTTCTGTGGTTTTGCAGTCTCCTCCTTCTCCCACACCCACCTCACCACAGGTGAAACGGACACTGATTTGGGTTAGTTAAAAGGCACGAAGGGATTATACCCAGCGGCTATATATACCCACCGCTTATCCCCCCTGCTTAGAGTGACGCGTTTGTAACTGCTGGGCCCAGACCCGCTGGGGCTTTAGCGAGGGTAAGGTGGTGGTGACATTGGCGCAACAAGCCATCTGTAGTGAAGCATCGGTCAAGTTGAAGCATAAATGATTCGCGGCCATATTGGGATTTAAAACGTTTCACTGCAGACTATAGAAATGCATCACGTTGCTGCTTGCCCGTTAGTCATTTGGTTAAATTATGTAACGGCTCATAAGCGCCAGATTTTGGGAGTGGAAGCCAAAGTACATTTGCCTTCACTTAAAGCAAGGTCAAGTGTCAGTACTTTCTATTTTGAAATAATACTGTGGGGTATATTACTGCAGGGTATCAAGTTAAGTTAATGGCTTAATTACCTCTAGGGAAGTAAGGCAATCCATGGGCAGTTGGATTAGTCATTTCCCTACCCTAAATGTGGAGTGAGTTCCTGGCGTTAATCACTACACACCCTTTGACCTGTTGCTGGCCATGGTATATCTCCAACAGCATATATCCTGTCTCCTGTACGCTGTACTCTGCATTCTAGCTTTGCGCTACCCCAGTCAGGCATGGCTTAGCTCATGTTGATTTAGCGGTCACTTAAAGTTCCCTTTATTCTAGAGTATTGGTAGTCAGGCTTTTTGCACTTATTACCGGGACGTTAAAGGCAGGCTCGTCTGATGCTATGGTGGAGGCGGGGTATAAACCAACCACCATGTGCATATTCTATTACAAATAAACTGTCTGAGGAACAGAATGCTCTGCCATGGTCGGCATATTTTTTACCGAGGATATTGAATAAACAATTGCAATATTATAGTGATATTGCCTTGTAAACCAGTATACCTTATTACATTACATTTTAGGGTTTGTGTTGCTAATCAGTGAAGGCCTCAACAACCAACCTTACTGTTTTTCTCATTTGTTTAAACACGTTTTCTGAAACTAGCTCATTTTCTCAACTCAAAACCCAAACCTGAGAAGAGTATCATTTTGTCAAAACTACACAAATTCTTCTCAAAACTGATTTTCTTCACCGAACCGTAAACACTGCTATCAAATGAATATCTCTTAGAGCATCAATTAAAGACTGGTGTGATCAATTCAAAATACTATTTACAAGTTTTGGCTTTATGAGGCCATGTTACATATTCCAATGTATAAAATTGTTTAGAAATAGCTTTATTTTTTTAAGTTGCAATTAGTTGGTATATATAGTATAAAGACTGTTGCCATATTGTAAATCAATACTGTGAATATATCATAAATATTGCATTGACACAATCGTATCAGAATAGGATGCAATGCATATTTGTCTATCCAATGAGCCTCAATGGGCTAAACTCACAATCCCCGCTTCCCAGAGTCATAGTGTGCACCTATAGTTGATGCTGCAACATTGTTCTGACAATACACCAGTGTTACCTATTTTGGTAAATTACAGTCCAATAATTGCACTGATAAGTAAAATGATAAACTACAGTGTTTAGACTGTCTTTCGGGGGATATAATGATGAAATCAGTGCAAGTACAAAAAGGTAACAAAGCAAATATATATATTTTCACTGCAATACAGTAAAATGTTAAGCTGAACTGACAGCATAAGAAGCTTTTCGTAGGCCAACAAAAAATAAAAAAGAATACAAATGAGGTGAAACAAATCTACATGTAAATCAGTATCCCACCTCCATTCCTGACCAGGCCAAAGGACCCTATCTACAACACAGTAGAGCTCACCGAGTCCTCTTTGATGCTCTGACACATGATTTAAGTGGTTTGCCGGTTGAGTTTGAACAGGTGAGAATTAAGTTAGACTTATTGGCAATTAGTTGATGCGTTTCAAAGGCCGGTGTGATCCAGGTGAACCAAGTGTGCTAAATTATGAGATTTGTGCTTATTTAGTGGAAAACAGTGGAATGGTGCTTAGAGTTTAGCAGTCTGGAGTCCTGTAGTTGATACATGAGTTTCAAGTTTTCAGAATTGTGTGCATAGTTAAATTTTTTGTGTGTAAACAATCGAGAAAAACTGATGAATGTTGGCCAACAAGGATTCAACATGTTCACCAACATGAAACTTCATCCAGCAATAGCCATCAATCACCATCAACTGGCCAAATGAGTGTTTGTTCGGGAAGCATGTAAGCAACTTAAAACACATATCCCCCAGCTGTATACATGCCTTTAAGGCTAGTAAAACAGTTCCTAGGAACCATTGATAAAAACCCCATATCCATGAATTTAATTTGTTCATGATAGCTACACCTGTTGTTGAACCTGTTAATTCCAGCGTCCATTCCTTATTCAATTGTCTGCACCTATATATATGCCCTTTTCTCAGGAGCTATACTCTGTACAGTCATGGTGTATATTTTCTATTGCAGTAGTTTGGCCCCATTGAAAGAGTGCAAATGGGCGTGTCCATTGAATGACGAAGAATTGTAACACGCAAACGCCACATGGTGGCGCCATTGCAGCATCCGTTCAGAGGCTCAAGGGCTTCGATTGCCGCCGTAAAGAAACGTGATACGCCCTCTCAGAGAACAGGAATCAGTCACAAAAAAATATTCAGCCCCAGCAATATGGATTATAAGCAGCATTTGAACACATCAAGCGGTGTTTAAACAAAAAAAAACCATCCAATTATGAATTGGTAACACATCCATGTAGAATTTATGTTTTCCACCAGCCACGAATGCTAAATTCATACTAAGGTTAATAATTAATAAACCCTGGTATAGCGGTGGGCGTGGCACGTCTGAATTTGGTGGAGCGTTTTGTTTGGAGCGTTTTGTTTGTTTGCCTCAGTATTCAATTTCATTGCATCACTTTTCTCTTGAGATATTGAATCATGAATCTCTTTCCCATGGGGGCACTGCCTACCTGTAGATGCCAATGCAAACACGTGTATAGAAGTTGTGTGTGTTTAATTTTAGTCAATTCACGGTGACCTTGCTCGTGGACAGCTTTGTCTTTTGAGGCTGTCGTTTCCCTCCTCCATCACTTTTTGATATCTGTACGGTGTTTGATATCTGTACAGTGTGTTACACTGACTCAAGACTCAACACAAGTCAAACACCTGAGTTTGAGAGCTGTATCATGACAGACTACAGGAATCGCGATTGACGCGCATATAGTATAATTCAGATTATAGTATTGTTATATGTACTATTGTTGTATGATGCAAAGATGATTGTGTGTAAGTTAATATCAGCTGCTGGGAAAGTGCAACTAAACACATATGCGTGTCGGACATTATTGAGAATCAAAAGAGATTGAGTTTATTATAATCAATACCCAAACCTCTACTAGAAAATAGTGGATACCCATACCTCAACTAGAAAACATCAATCTATTAAATATAAAGACATAGATATTTTGAGTTGCTCATACCTATTTTTATATATATAGTAGACATGGACATCGTTTCCTGTGTATTATATAATATAATTAATATATTGCATTATCTATACATTATGAGCATAAGGAGTGCGAGTGCTTTCCCCTGTCTGAGCCCCGCCCATTGAGCACGCTGTGTGGCCCACATGTGGCTGAAGAGACCAAACACTACACTCAAACCTCAGGGACGTCAGTACACACTGAGGCAATCAGCCGTAGCCAATCACACTCGCTGTACAATGGTATCACTAGGCAAGCTTTCCCCCAATCAGAGATAGAGCTTGCCATGAGTAGTGTTCCAATGAGAAAGGGGGGTGAAGTTCAGATTCTTAATGAATTATTGTTGCTGTTCATATTATTGCTTTTGTCATTATTATTATTATTATGGGGAGTCTGCCTCAATGATGCAGCAACCTAATCAAATTAAAATATTGCGATGAGCAGGGCTCCTTTTGCCAAATCGATAATAATATAGTACATAGTACACATTAATGTTTGTACTTCTTCTCCTATTTTTATGTTTAGTATGTAAGTAAAACAAATAAACAACCCCAAAATATCCTTTGTTAGTTTACTAGCCTGTGTGTCCTGTGCTAAATGTGATATGAAATATTCCGTTAATATTTAATCAGAGAGGTCTTTCTTCCTCTCTTGGTTTGATGGATGATGACTGATATGGATGATAAGACTTATTGATTATCAAGCAATCGACAGAGAAAGGGATGTTTAGGAGGGGCTTGTATCATCTTAATGGTTTTAACATGACAGCACCATGACTCATTTTGCACTGACCAAGACTATTACGTTTTAATGGCACAAAATTATCTGAAGTAATATTCCCTTTCAATCCAAGTGGAATATACTGTATATTTATAGTAGTATCTATTCTATATTCATTTGTAGTCTTTCCATCTGAAGACGATCAAAATGTTCAATATGCAATCTAAAATATGGTACAGCAATGGTTTGAACCAACATGTGATATACGTGGGTTTTATCATGTAATAGTTAGCGTTGTCCCACATCGAAATATAAGTGCAGTGGATCTTCTGATCAGCAGAGCCTTTTGTGTAAGAAAGGCCATACTATATGATATCACAGAAAAGGGCGCCTATTCTAGTACCAATGGTCATGTTGATGAGCCATTAGAAGCTGTTAAAAAAAATCCATCTTTTATGACATAATAATGTTAGTGTCATAAGAGTTGGTCTGTCCACCACCAATCTGTGAGTGGACACTCCCTCTTCTGATGTCATAAATTGATGGATTTTTAAATGGCGTGTAATGGCTCATCAACTAACACCTGGTGGCAAAATACACCTTTTAAGACAATGTCAAGAGCGTGTTCTTTCAGGCAGTCTAGATCAAGAAACCCAATCCAAAAAACAGTTTCAATGAATCTTCAAGGTGTAAGCACGGATGGCAGAGATATTGGGTGAAGGTGATCTTTTATTTCAGGGCAGGAGAAAGAAACGGACAGAAAAGGGTTTCATGAAAAGAGACGAGAGCAAAGTAACGTTGTGTGAAGTACAGGAAAGTACTGGTTTTTATTCCTTCATAATCAAACTTCACAAACAGCTCGAACTTGTACAATACCTCAGTGGGTGAAAATTACAAAAAAAGTGCTGGTAACATTTACAAAAATCATCCTTACTTAGCAACAATCAGTTTATTCTTCCACACTTTTTTTAGTATTTTGTATTAAGGCTTAATACTTCTGTATAAAGTATATGCAAGATAAGTCTTCACAGTTTTTCGAAAAAAGTCACAATATTATGTAACATAATGAAGCTTTACGGCTATTTTCTTTATAATAACAAATACACATCACTGGTAAATATATGTGAAATACAGGGCTTATTGTAAAAGGACAATAATGATACTGTTTGCTGTAATAGCTTGCTTCCACACACTGTTAGAGGAAAGGTGGGACATACCATTGCTATAACTCAAGAAAGGGGGGGAATGATACCAACACTTGGGGGGAGATCGCCTCCAAACTTTGGCACATCCCTTTAAACAATTTCACAAAATATTAAAATAATTCTTTTAGAAAGAATACGGATGGAAGAATATTTAAACTGGCATAAAGTGTAAAAACATGCTGTGGGGTAAGGTGCTAAATCAGATATTACTAGGCCAGCCTATTCACACATGAATAAGGTGCATTTTAAGACTCAAAGCATGTCGGGCTTCCTCTTAGATGTCAACAAAAATAATAATAAGTAATAAATACACATGTTTTTTTTCTTTCGTTTTTTTTTTTCAAAAACAAAATCTAAATGAATTAGAACCAATAGTCTTGAGGCGACCTCATGCGTTCCCATGGTTACAGAGACGAGAGCATCTCTAGTACAGATGTGTGGTTGTGTTCCCATGGTTACAGAGACAAGAGCATCTCTAGTACAGATGTGTGGTTGTCCAGCCATGGCGTACGGTACAAAAAAAAACTGTATTCACTGTGAGTGTGTGTTATTTGCTTTCTCTTTCTTTTTCTTTTTTTCCATTTTTTTTAAACTGTGGAGATTGGTAAATGACAACATGTGAAGCGATTATTCAAAAAAGGATGGAATTTAAAACTGAATGCGAAACTAAGCCAAGATATATTCACAAGATCCTCTAAGCTGCACTGGTTTACAGGTCAAACAGATGAGCTCTAGCCCTAGACTTAACCAATTTCACCCTCATGCATACTGAACGGTTAAAGTGACGCAACAAGCTTGCTTAAATAGTCTACATCACAAAAAGCAATTTGGTTTTTAGTGCAAACACAATTGGCTGGCTTCAGCTTCTCAATAATAACGAGCTCACCAAGGATATTACAAGAAGGCACGTACTTATGCTTCCTCTAACACGCGACATATTTAAACAGACCGCCACATCTCTCAGCACACCACAGGGCCAAGGGGGGGACGGGACAAGCTACTACGGTCAGATTAAAAAGAACATGGCGAATGTTTTGAATGTTGTACACGTATCGATCGACAGAGAAAATAAAATAAACTGGTTCAATATTATCACCCTCTGCGGTTACGCGCGTCATCGATTGACCATAGCAGTTGAATTTGCCAAAGGGATGCTGGGGACTGATGGACACAAGTTCTCTACACAGCACAGTGGCGTGCGTTACAAAAAAAAGGTGCATTATGAATCTATGTTCTCTCAAAAGCATTTCATACATGGTTTTACTTTTAAAGCATTTTGTGTCATCCCAAAAAATAAAGATATAAAACAAACAAATAAAAACATTAAATATACCAAATCTGCTTCAACGTGATACAATAGTGTGAACATGAAGGTGTATGGGCAGACATTGACATGGTAGGGTGTATCTTGTTTGATAGAGTTTATCAAGTATCTTCACGACTGGCCTTGTGATGAAGATACTTTAGACATGGGTCCTTCCTCTCTCCTTGCCTGTCTCTCTCTGGGTAACGAGCCGCTTGATTTGTCCAAAAAATATCACACGAGGATAAAGAACAAGCTTAGCCAATCAGAACAGTGGTAATGCCCCCTCGAATTTGGACAACAGAAGTACTAAGGGGTACGTACTGAGTAGAAAACTCCTCCGAACAACATACCGAATTCCAAGTTCAAGTGCAATCAAAAGGCAGAAATGTCCAAATATTGTACCATTATTCAAGAAGGCTCAAATGCTCCAAACTCTCTTTTAAACATTTCATCAGCATTACTGTCGGGGCAGATGACCTTCATGTTCTTAAAAATGTGTTAACTGATCTGAATTATATTGCTTTTGATAGGAAAAAAAAAGTCATTTGACCAAAAATGTTTAGTGCAAATCTCTTTCTGGTTTTGGGAAGTGGTGTTTGGCTTTAACAAGACTACATGTTACATCTGCTGTACAGCAATACCCTCCCAGGTGATATTGATTGCTGGATTGCTGCCAAGGGGCCCGCCATTTTGATTCCAAATCAAAACGTTCCAACTTGACTTAACTCTCCATTTTACTGGTTTCCTTTCCTGCAACAATTTGGGTAGAAAAGAGAAAGGATCTTGGGGCACTGGTTACTCATGCTCAAATGACCGCAGCAGTTTGAAGCAATATAAAATAAATGATTTGCTTATACGTTGTATAGAAGTCCTATGGTAATATTTGAAGTGTGTATTAGACATGTATTGTACACTCGGAAGGGTATATCTGTCAGGATGGTGTGCAGTTTTAAGTCTGTCAAAAACAACTCTCTCTCATCTATGAAATGTACGAAATTTCACCCCCCAAGTCCAGTGTTCGACAAATCAAATGATTACACGTCATCCAAAACACACACACACACACATAGACACACACACACACACACAACGACGAAAAAATGAATCCCCCATTTTTTAAAACAGCAGTCAATACATTTAGAACGAGCTTGTTTCATCATCATCATAATAATAATAATAAAATGAATAATAATATTATTAATAATAATAATAAACCAACTTGTATTTTTAAATTAACATTGAAGCCAGAAGGGAGAGCTACGTTAGCGCAGCGTGTAACTGTAATGGTTGCTTGGTTGTCTGCTTTACAGCAACTGCTCCACTTCTGCTCTGTTCTGAATAGGAGAAGTATTTCAGGGAGAGAGAGTAAAAATGGTGAGCTAAAGCTAAACAAATTATCCACATGTAAAAAAAAAAAACACACACGTTATAGTTCAACCCAAATACAATAAAGTTTTTTTTACAAAAGCATCTACATACAAGATATGGCAGGAAGTCATAGGGGAAGTGCTTGAGATGGAGGGCACACACACACACACACACACACACACACACACACACACACACACACACACACACACACACACACACACACACACACGTGTGTGATCACTGATTCGCGGAACCACACACATTCTTATAAAAATAATTGAGAAATGCGACCTTTACGACAAGTAATGAAACATGGCCCAACTTATTCAAATTTTAGATAGAGTTCAGACAGAAATGAAAAATATACAGCAGGTTCTCTAAGAATTTAAATGTAAAGTATTGTCAATCGGTTACATTCTGCTATGGGTTTCAGAGTGTGTTGATCATATAAAAATATACTCTTTCCATTTCGTTTTGACACACACTTGGTGTATTTGGACCACATTTTTATCATATTGAAACTGAGTTTGGTTTTAATTTATTTTTTCCTTTGTTGTCTTTGAGTTTGTCAAGGTGGTGAATTGTCAATGGTGAGAATTAAAGGATTGTAAAATGATGAGTACAAAAGCATTTCTGCTCCGATCGGATTGAATGCTTCGAGACTGAAAGTTGGGAGGTCAAAAATGTCTTTCTTCCTTTTTGGCTTGATAAATAAAACTACAAATATGTGCAAACGTAACATCTTGGTCCGTCTCGTGACTAAAACAATAGTTTCATTGTTCGTGATCTCTGTCAGAATAACGTATTTGGGGCACTTTTAGAATTTAAAATAGAGCAACCGTATTTTTAAACTCTCAAATGGTCTCTAACAAAGAAAGCACAAAACAGACATGTGAACATAGAAACATTTCTACCTTAATTTTGCTTACGTGAGTATGAAAAAAAACCTAACCCTTATATAACTACTTGTTTGAAAAATGCAACATTTAAAACCTTATACATACTATAACATGCAACGCTCAAAACCCAGCTACTGTGTCCAATTCTTTTTTCTTTTTTTTGTTGCATTTCTTTAAAAAAAATTTTTTTTGGTCTACCGTATGAAAGTATAACAACAATGACACCAACCGATGGGAGTTAATGAAGAGAGATAGATGCAGTCTGTACAAGCACCCTGCCACACACAACTAAATCAAATCAACTAGGAATCTTGAAGATTATACAAGTCCATACTGTAATAGGAAACACACACACGACACATTTTCTCCCTAACACTAAAATACAGATCCCCTAAATATTCTTACCATTCTTTGGTATTTTTTAAATAATAAAAAACAAGCAATTAAAATGGCCTCTAGCGATACTAATGGCCCCATCTCGCACACGACCACACCTTTTTCTCAAACACTAGTGCTACATTACATTTTTTTAATTGAAAGTTTGCATGCCTGTTCTGACAATTATCATGTAATCGCTGGCTGTTCGATCTTAGATCTTATTCTCCTCTCAGAATGATAGAATGATTATTCCTAAAATGTATGAGATAAATTATGGGTACCCTTTTTTCTCTCTCAACTTTGGGAAACAAAGCAGGGGCAGTGCTCGCTACGGCAGGAGCGCCGACCGACGTGTAAAAGGGGTGAGCCTGGTGAAATCAGGACTGGTTGTTAAGTGGGTTAGTGTGGAAGAAGATGGAGAACACCTAGCTGGGCTGGAATGTGCTGGGCTTCGTAGGAATGTATACTTTTTTCAGTTTGGGTTGCTTTTCTTCTGTTGACATTTTTAGAAAACTATATGTTCAGATAGCTCTCGTAGGATCCCGACCGATAAACACAGAACAGGCTACATGTAAGGTCTTCGTAGGCTAAACTATATCCAAAATTAAACTCTTCACAACCGAAAAAAAACATTTGACTGGAAGGGACACTCTTTAAAATATATATCCCCCATCAAAACAAAAATAACGATTTAGTTGAATCGAAGCTCTTTAAATGCAACTGTGTGGTGACAAGAGGGTGTATTTAGTATAACTCATAAGTGGCACATGCTGGTTAACCTCTGTTATATTTAATAAATGTATTTGAGAAAGCCGACCGCAAGTATAGCAGCTGTGTTACTGCAAAAGTTAGCATGGCGGCTGTTAGCATAGGGATGTTTAATAGCTTTGATAGCATGTAGGCTATCCCAGGCTATCCAGGATAGGCCTACTGTTACATGTTTCTGGTCAGTGTGTAGTAGCTTAGCAAAAAACTTGTACAAGAAAACGTCTGAGTGTGGTATGGAAGTTGGGTGGAAGGGACAAGCGGTATGAAGTGATCTGTTTATGTTTTTTAAATATCTTAAAAATAGGTTTATGCAAACTAAATGTTTAACATTACGGTTTCACTCATAGCTATACTCTCCTAGTTTTACTCTGTGTAGATTGTGTATTTTGGGAGGATGTAAAAGAGAAATTAAGGGAATTAATGTGCTATCTTAAGAAGAAAGTGAGCAATTCAATCCTTACAGGTGACACTGCAATTATTATTATTTTGTGTATTATCGTCGTCAAAATGTTGGCGCCTATTATTTTCAAGGGGCGACGAATACCAACAGTTATCCACATTTTCCAATTCAAGAATTATAAAAGTTTAAAAGGACGATTGTGCTCCTATTCTGGCAACCCGACATTATGGGGTCAAGGCTTTCAATCAGCGTCCAACATTACACACATTTCTTTGACGTGATTGTATGATTGCTAAATGCTTGCTTATCAATACAGCCAGTCAACATTTGTAGTAGAAAAAAAAGACAATTTCAGCAGCCAATTAGTGATAACACGTGAAGTACAATTCAAGCTGTAAAATGGGTTTAAATCCAGTGACAGAGAAAGTTCCAAACAGAATAATGCAAAATAAATTCACAAGATGTATTCCGATGGTAAAGCCTTGGGTTTTAGTACCAGAATGGATGTGCTTTACAAGGCTACTTTCTCTTTCACTTTGTCGAATGTGACTTGAACTAAAAAAACAAATGCCCAAATAAATGCCAAACAGCAAGGGAACCTCACTTGAATAATCTTCCTATCACAGAAAATAAAACTAAATGATTAAAACCTAGAAATGAAGGCCAGTTTTATTTTATTTTATCGAGCACCAGAATTCCGTTAATCTTTTAATCCTCCATAAATATATTAAATGCCAGCTGCAAATTAAACTGCATATATCATGTTTTGTGAATAGAACATGCCGGGTATTTTAAAGGGGTCTCTCGAAAGGATACACCCACGGTGAACGACGTCCTTCAAGCAGTCAAGCATAAATAGTGTCATCTCAATAGACCATTGTGTATATACTGTATTTGTGCAACGGAGGAGAGCAAATCTATGAATATGTTGTATAGTTTAAATAGGCACTTGATAGGCGTATCCCCTATATCCCAGAAGGTATCACCTAGCTGCATGTATTTCTTTATCTAACTATCTGAAAATGTATTTCTGTATCTGTGTGAAGATGGTCTTATATACATCGTATATTTATAAGAAGTTAGGTATTTGTATGTACGGAAGTAGGACCAAAGGAAAGAAAGCTGTCGTTGAATATTCATTGAGTTGAGTTGCATCTTAGTACGAGTTACAGTTTACAGTTGAACTTTGAGACTTGGTACATGCATGGAGATGATAGGTGAATGAAGTGTGAAGACTGAAGAGAATGACAGACGTATCCTCACGGACCCAAACCCTTTCTGCTTACTAGCCGTGCTTCTTATGTGTTCCTGTCTCGTTTTATCTCGACAGACTTTGTGTGTGTGCGGAGCGAGCACACACGGAGGACATCTTAGCCGCTAAAGTAGCCTTATCATATCACGCCCAACTATGAATAGACGAGTCAATATGATGGCCTGAAAAATGCGGGATTAGGTTCGGAAATGAAGATGCATAACGATGAAGAAGAACGCACGAGGGACGCCGAAGTAGACCCTGGACTGTGTGCAGGCACACGCACGCACACGCACACGCACACACGCACACGCAAACACACACACACACACACACACGACAAACAATAATATCGTCTAAACACCATACAAAAAGCTGCTGACTCAAGGCTATCTATGTTACCACGTTTTGTTTTGTAAAAATATATGTATAGCATACACTTTACAAACGAAAGGTCTCCACTTTTTTTTTTCTTTTTTTTTCTTTTAAATCTAGCAATTACAGAAGCACAATTGAGAAATTGGTCGTGGTGAAGGGGTGTGTTGCAAAGTTTTTTTTTGCATTTTAAAAATGCCAGACCATTTGCAACATTGAGGATTATGAATAAAAGCACAAGAAAAATGGCTATCAGAAGCAACGTGAGAAGAGGAGAACGACGGGCACGGAGCAACATGTGGCGTCTCCGCCATGTGGAAGGTCATGCCGCACAAGCTAAAATAAAAAGTCAGGAGCTCTCCTCGCTTAACCCTCGTTTGCCATTCAACACCTTACAATAAATACAGAACGTCGACGGACCATAAGAATCAGTCATTAAGCCCTCATCTGGATCACTGGTTTTCTTTTTTAAAAAAAAAAGAAACATTTTGTATAGCATGAATCCGGAAAAGAAACCAACGCCAAGCTAACTAAGCTAACCGACTATAAAGAACAATGATAACAAGCAGATTTATAAAGAAGACGCGTCTAGCTACAGTCAATAGTGCATTTAATATATGTATAATACAAAATATGCAAATTTAGGTAAACTGCGAGATGCAGATAAGTGCCAAGAAGGAATGCTAGATCACCAAATACACACACTTCACTAACACAACTAAACTAGTATATTCGTCTTTGCTTTCAGATACATCGCGATGTTAGTTTGGCAGTGCTTGAGTCTGTACTGAGCAGATCAAAAATAAATCCAAAATATGAGCAGTGTGCCATAGCAATGCGGTTGGAGATATCCCGGCAGTTGCTTTATATATATTCTATATTCTATATAGTGCATTGTCTGTTAAGGCAATAGAGAAAACCTTGGTGGTGCTGTGTAAAGACAAAGTAGCAGGCGACCAACGCTACAGATGGTAACCACCAACAGTACACACGCACGACAGACGGCATACTTATCCACAGGCAAAACTAGTTGCTACTTTTTTATCGTTATTGAACCAACTGGTTTGGTTTAGTGCCTAAATGTGTATTTTCTTTCCTTAATGAACTCTGGTGTACTTTGATTTAGTGATGGGGCGACTTAAATGCGGGCTTTCTCTTAGGACAACATTTGTTCCAATAGTAAATATCAGTTCCCTTTTAGTGGTGTGAATTGAAACTGTACTCTGTGGAGTGTGAAACCGACGCCACAAGAGTGTGTAATCGCGGCTCGGCAACACCAGCGAACGTGATACAGAGCCTCTCTGGTTAGGGATAACCAAGAGGTCAATATTTGATCTAGTCTGGAATCAAATCCACATCATGTGCCCTGTTTTCTATCCGCCTGGGTGGTTTGGAACGCTGCTTCTTAGAGTACCGGCGCTGCATATTGCGAAGGAAGCACAGAGTTCACACATATTTCACTTTTTAACAGTTGGATTGGGCTAAACATCACGCGGACACTCACAAACACAGAGGAAGGGTCCCGACTACCACTGACAGGTCTCACACTGCATTCCATTACATCCCAGATATTTCCAAATACACCATAGGATACACCATATCATTTTTTACATTATTATTATTATTATGAATACTATTATTATTATTATTGTCTTTATTTGTATTATTGATGTTGTTTTTGTTTGGCTTTGATGGTTTTATAGGAATCTGTCCTAATGTATGTACATTTGTCACTGGGGGGAATTTATAGATTCATTGAAAAGGTTCAAAGGAGAAATACAGACACACTGTGATAGATTGAAATGAAATAAAAAACAGCAGAAAATGAAAGTAAATATGTGATGGCAAGCAGTTACAAAAGCCAAGAAATGTTGGGTGGCTTATTATTGAATAAATTGAAGGAAGGAAAAAATAGCTCTTCTACTCTCTACTCTCTACAACCAAAGATAAGATTGAAAGCTGATTCTGCTAGAACTATAACATCTCTGCTAACGGTAGTGCACTTATTGGTTTAGGCAGTGCAACATATATGCAAGAAAACAATGCAGTCCACTTATTAAAATTATTGTTTTTTTTCCTGCTGGTTAAATTGATTAAATGAAAACCATAGAGGGTAATTTCAAAGGAACAGAAACAATGACATATTAAGCACAGGCATTCAATGACAATGTGCAAAGTAGCACTTAAAAAAAAAGGACCTTACAGCTTGGAGCCGTGTGTGGGTCGTTATATTATCACAATACAACCGCCAACGCGCGATATATCCGGCAGGGAGAGGATACGAGCAGTTGTATGTGGCTCCTGTATCTGATTTAGAAAGAAAACCAAATGAATTAAATAATAGGGAAACCACGGTCACCTCATGCTTGATTGACACATTTCTCCTCCAAACTATTTTTAAAACGACCACTTCTGGGTCTGTTTGATTGTTTGACTTTAAACGGAAATAAGGAATGTACACTTCAATTCTTTGAATCCTTTGACCAGCATACCGGTGACATTGGTGGTTGTACTTGATTTGTGACTGTATTTCCTTTCAGAAATGTTGCATGCCATTTGTGCCACTAGGTGGTGCTGTGCATCAAGAGAGAAAAAAAAAAGGATTGTAGTTTCTACCTGGGAACAGGTTGTACATAGATTCCAGGAAGGAAGTAGGACGGCATTTTTGTTCAGTTTTTTTTGTTTTTTACAGGTTTGATAGATATTATTCCCTCTGTACCCTCCTAAAGAAAGCCTTGCTTGAACACTGTTCAGATATAATTTGATTCCAAAATTGCAGCCACATGACTGGGCTACCCTTGATAACACCTTAACCACCAATGGTTTACCAGTGGGGTGAAAGATGCCAGCGGTAAGAGAGGAGGAGTTTCGTTCAGCATACTCAAGCCCTAACTCTGAGTGTAAAAGGCCCAAAAAAAAAAAAAAAAGCCGGAAAAGAACATCTGGCTTTTTCTTTTTTTTATATGTTAGGATTTGAAATGAAGTGGTCTACCAGCCTTAACAGTCTTCAAAGATATTAGTGGCAGTGTATGCGAACAAGTCAAAAGCTCAAACTCCAAAGTGTTAATGACCTTTGATCGATTACTGTCTCATCAACGCACTCGAAATTGAGCAAACTCAACCTTTCTTAGCCATCAAGATTTATGGACAATAAAACCATGTGCGAAACCCCTGTGACTGCTAACAGGAACATGGCATTTCAATTAAAATGAGTCAAACTGGTACCTTGACAACAGCGTCATTGTCATCCCTTAAAAACCATGGGAATAAATAAACCCAGTGTCAAATTAAAGTACTCTCTGTGTTTGTTTTTTGTTTTTTTTATTTTACATAAGAAGGCAACCTTGTGACCATCAGTATTTTAGAGGGAATATGAAGCCTAACCCAGATGTGTGTGTGTTTGCTGTCGTCGTTGTTGTAAATTATACCACAGTAAGCTTGGACTTATTCATGTTCCAAACTGGTCAATATGGGCTCACATCTGCCATGGTAAACATCTCATGGCAATGCACACGTACACACACACACAAGCACACACACACACACATACACACACACACACACGCACGGGCGCGCGCGCGCGTACACACACACACAGATACACACACGCAAACGACCACATAGACGCATATGCAAAATACACACACGCACACACACACATACATATGCACTTGTATACTCCTACAAACATATCTACATTATATGTGTGTTTGTGTGTAATGTGTTTCTCGTGTAGGCCTTTCGGTAGTGTTCAACACATAATCAGTATTTTAGGAAAGCACACATTTAGAGGCCTGTAGTTGGATCCATCCAGTAGATCAGTTTCAAACTACTAAGCCTTAAGGCCACCAATCTGTTTTCTTTTAGAATAACAAACAAAGAAAAGAGAAGAAAAGAAAAAAAAAAACATTTTTTGGGAACTCAACGTGCCAGTGTCTCTACTCATTACTCTTCATACCCCCAAAAGAACAAACGAAAAAAGGAAAAATCTAGTGCCATTTAAATTTCTCATTCTTTTTTTTTTCTCTCGAGAAAAAAAAAGAGTATTTTTTCATCTTTTTTTTTTGTAAATTTTTTTGTCGTTGTACTTATCCGTCGGAGACGTGCATGCGCACGTGGTCGTTGAAGTGATCCATTTGGTCAAACTTGGCGGGGCAGATGGAGCACACGTAGGTGGTCCCGTCCTGGCAGCCGGCCTCCGCGGCCACGCCCAGCCCCACTCCGCCCCCCACGCCGGCACTCACCGGCATGGCGGGGGCCGCCACCCCGGCCCCCGGCTCGGCGACGACCATGGGCATGGGGATGGAGATGGGCCCTGTGGGGCCGACGGGGGAGCCGCACAGGGCGGTGACGGCGGCGGCGCCCGTGCTGTGCAGCGCCATGTGGCGCTCCAGCAGGGTTTTGTGGGAGAACTTCTTCTTGCAGATGTAGCACTCGTAGCTCTTCTCGCCGCGGTGAAGGCGCATGTGCACGTTGAGCGAGCTCTTCTGCGTGAAGCGCTTGTTGCAGATACTGCACTGGTAGGCGCGCACGCCCGTGTGCGTCACCATGTGTTTGATCAGGTAGTCCTTCAGGGAGAAGGACCGCCAGCAGATACTACACTGGTGGGGCTTCTCGCCTGCAGGGAGGGAGAGAGAGAGAGAGGGAGAGGGAGAGAGAGAGAGAGGGAGAGAGAGAGAGAGGGAGAGAGAGAGAGAGAGGGAGAGAGAGAAATTAGTTAGGCTGCTATGGGTCTCTATCCTCCATTCCCCTATTCCAATCAACATTCAACTTAAACTCTTGCATCTGTCCATCTCTAGGAAGAAAGAGGGGTCCCTCTTGTGGGTTACTCCTCAAGGTTTCTTCCTTGATGAGTAAGTTCCTATAATCCTATAATGTGGGCCTGTGAAGCACTTTCAGACTGCAACTTTGATTGACGGGCTATACAAATACAATCTACTCCACTTGACTTGTATGAGCATTAGGGACACGCAGGAACAATTCTGAGCAGTTGTTTATGTGATCTATATATAGACTTATATTATGTGAAATACTACGCGGGCAATATAAAAAGAGAGGTTAATCTCCCCCCGCTGTGATGCAGATGAACACTCTTCAACACATCGGGACGACCCTTAAGATCATCTTTAATATTGTCCTCCTCTTTAATATCAACATTTAATATTTGATCTACAGCAACACGATCATAAAGACGCGCAGGGCGATGGGGTCGACTCAGCGACTGAACTGACGCGCTGTGGCGGTGGCGCTGAACGCACTCTGCATTAACCACGCGTCAAACCATCCATTTCCCAAGGGTTAGGGACACAGGTGGGCCCTCAGCGCTGGCTCACCGACTTATGTTCTCAGATGCGTTGCTTGTTTGAACAAGACATCACAAGAACATAAGTTAAAAGGTAAACACAAACACAGACACCTTGTATGCACACATGCAGGCATACGGCAACGCACACGGCAACGCACACACACACACAAAAACACACACGCATACATCCAACACCTGCCATTACGAATAACCGAAACACAGACACAACATCCATTTAGCAGTGACACGGCGAGGGAGAGCGAGCGAGAGAGAGAGAGAGAGAGAGGGAGCGAACGTGACGTACCGGTATGGACAAACATGTGTTTGACGTAGTTCTGTTTGGCAGTAAAGGTCTTACTGCATAGAGTGCACTCGTAGGGCTTCTTCTCCCCGGGGCCGATCCCGCCAGCCGCTTGCTGCTGCTGGGAGGACACCTGCTGCTGTCCCGACAGGGGGTTGGGGTACGACGTCATCGTCGGCGGCGGCACGGCCACAAACTGAGGCTGCGGGCCGACGATGTTCTGTGGAAGGCTGAATAAGAAAGGCTTGTTGCTGGCCGACTGCCCGCCGAACAGGGGCAGGTAGCCGTTGCCAGCCGGCCCGATCACCGGGGAGTTGCTGGTCATGGTGAGGGGCATCCTATGGTTGCTGGTGAGAGATTCTGCACCCTGCCGCAGGTATTGCGGCGTGCCGGACAGGGACTGGCCGGACGCGGGGTTCCCCAGGGGCTGCATCATGCTCGCTTCACTAGTGCTGTGGCAGGAGCCTCCGTCCTCGTCCCCGCCCTGCTCCGGGGACGAGTCGTCCACCTCGATCTGCACGGGGCCCTCGTCCCCCCCGTGGGGCAGCTCGCCCGCCTCGCGCCCGTAGCTCATCAGGTACTGCTGCTGCTCCATGGCGTCGGGCTCGGTGCCGATGGACGAGCTCACGCCCGAGTCGAAGCTCTCGCCCTTGGGCTCGCTCTCGGGGCCCTCGGTCGCCTCACCGTCCTCCTGGCCGCACTCGCCCACGCCGTCGTAGCGGTCGTAGCCGACGTCCTCCGCCTCCTGCTTGATGTGCATGCGCACCGGCCGCGGCTGCTTGCGGCAGTGGGTGCTGCTCTCGTTGGACAGGAAGCGCTCCATCTGCTGGGACCGCTCGTGGATGCGGGTGATCCAGGGCGGGTCCTGGGCCTGCTGGTCCTTCTGCTGCTGCTGCTGCTGCGGCCCCGCCCCCAGCCCGGCCCCGCCCCCCGCCGTCGCCTCGAAGTTGGAGGCCAGGTTGGCGACGAAGGGCGGGCGCTCGCGGGCCGTGCCGTTGGGCAGGGACAGCCCCGGGTAGGAGTAGAGCGAGTAGGCGCTGTGCTGCGACGTGGCTTGCATATAACCGGACTCGGCGTCACTGCTGGGGCCCGACGTGCCCGACTCCGGGGTGCCGAGCGGGGTCTCCTGGCCCGAGTCGCCCGGGATCAGGGGAAACCCCCCGGCCCCAGTCAGTCCCACGTTCTGGGACACGATGCGCGTGCACTCGTCGATGACCGTCTTGATCTGCAGGATGCTGGCCGCCGTCAGGATCTGCAGCGCCTCCGACTGCGACACACGCAGCAGCCCGCTGTACATGAAGTCGATCAGCTTCTGAACGGACTGCACCGACACCACGGAGGGGATCTCGATGTCGCTGTAGCCCAGGAGCAGCTTGTCCTGGAAGAAGGGGCTGCCGGCGGCCAGCACGCAGCGGTGAGCGCGCAGCATACTGCCATGGATCCGCACCGTCACGTCACAGAAGTGCCCGCGGTTCCGCTGCTCATTGAGGGTCTCGAGTACAGAGTTGCTGAAGTTGTGGAGGTTGATGTTATGAATACGCTCGGTCATCCCCTTGCAACTGGTGTCACCTAACCCCCCGGGAACCAAGGAGGAGGAAAGACAAAAAGCACTTGTTTAGAGCGGGTGAACGTCTACAGCCATGCTGTGCTATTACACTCATACAATTAGGGCATTTGGCAGACGCTTTTATCCACAGCGACTTACATCGTTTATTGCACACATGGACACACCGACGGCAGAGTCAACCATGCTAGGCAACAGCCGGCTCGTCAGGAGCAGTTAGGGTTAAGTGTCTTGCTCAGGGACACATCAACACTCGGCTAGGAGGAGCTGGGGATCGAACTAGCAACCTTTTGGTTACAAGACGACTGCTCTACTTCCTGAGCTATAGCGGACCCCACACTCGTGTATAGGATGCTTTCTTCCCAAAGGAACCCGGATGTCATGTAGGGTGAGGTAAGCGGACCTTGCTCAAAGATGCCCCAACCTAGCAGACTGGGGACCTGGGGATGACTGGGGGACTGCAGAAGTTCGTTCAAAGCGGGATGCGGTTGCTGACTCTGTTTCAAGGGCGGGGCTATCAGATACCTCCGATCATTAGCTGTTAACATAGAAAAAGGTGCAACCCCCGTTCTATTGGGTTACAGTTACTCAAATCAAGCCAATCCACCGCCTCCACCCTCTCTAAGCTGAACAACGTGATACCTGGGCAAGATGGGCCCTAGACATGATGGTTTGTGGGGGATCTGTTAGACTGTAAGACAAACAAAGGGCTGTTTGGTGCTAATACCAACCCTTCAGTTACTCCAGTGATCAATCCCTTTAAGAACAATAGAGACAGAGGTCTGGCAGGGAGAAGGAGGAGGGGAACAAGATGAAGGTGAATCCACATTAATTGTTTGATCAAGTCCTTAAGAGGAGCTGGAGGATAGAGACGGATGTTATGGGAGAAATTAACCCTTACTTTTTATGTAAACTATGAGTATTATCAGGCCTATATATCATATAGATACATTAATAGTGGAAAGTAGATAATCATCTGTTTTTCTATAAGTTGAACTTGACATGACGCCAGAGAGTCTGCCCCAAACCTACTTCTGGTGATCTGCCAGTGTAGGGATCAAGGGGTCAAGGCGTACTGACGTCAACCTAATGTTTAAATTAGCTGCGGATGTTGACCACATACTTAAAGGAATGTATGGCTGACCGGCCTTACCATAAAAGGAGAACAATGCATGCTGTGGGCGGCCCTACCATACGGGGAATAGCTTGGTGTGTGAGAATATAAAGGCAGGGATCGTATACATCCAGCAGTGCTTTGCAAACTACTCGGCCTTGTTGTTGCTTGTTGAACAATAAAGTCCTCTGTCATACTTGCTCCGGACTCCTCGATTCCTCATTCTCTCTTAGTTAGTTGAAGTGATAGAATTCGGTTATTTTCTACCACACCACTAAAAGCGGGGGTCTATGTCGGATCTGTCAGGGACGCGTGAGGGTGTGTTCATATTAACTCTTTGATCAGTCAATAGTGCTGGTGCCAGAAAGGGGTCTGACAGGGACGGGTAAAGGTGTCATCAACTAACAGCTGGGGTCAGAGACAGGGCTCTGGCAGGGAGCGGGATGAAAACCGAACGAGGAAAAAAACAGATCTAACTGTTTAGCGGTTGACACATTCCTCGACAGGACATTGGGGATCGGAAACCCAAGCCACCATACTATTCTGCTTTACAATGATACTGTGATGAAGGATAAATTAAATTCTTGTGCGCAAAGCCTTGTTATGGACAAAAGCATTCTTGCTAAATAATAAGTGTTATGTCCATGAAATAGCTATGCGGCCGAAGGCAATTTATCATATAAAATATTTTCTGAAATATTTTAAATGGATCTAGCTTTTGGAGGCACTGGTCTACAGAGCTTTTATCTTTTACGTATACTTTGGAACCATAAAAGAGAAATAATGGAATTTAAGTAATTCTAAAAAAAATACTTTAAATAATGTTAAAGTGAAATGCGGCAATCAAACAACTTCTCTGTGAGGTTGTGTGTTTTTTTCTAGCTTTTTTCAAATGAAAAAAAAAACACGACGCACGTCCTCGCCGAAGGACAATTAAAATGGTTTCCGAGTACATTGTACAAGTACATCAAGGATTCTTATCTGGCTGTAGTATCGCCCGCCGACAATAGGGGGCGAACTTAGCTCACAAATAGATTTGGCTCCTTTGTCTGCCATGTGTTCCCGTGATGGCGCTTTCTCACTATCCCGGGAAAACACTTACAGTAAATGCACCGCAGTTTTAACACTGTTTAAGTTTAATCTTTGCTCAGTATTTCCATTCCAAATGCTGAGGAAAAATCTCCAAATAAAACAAAACTTGGAATTCAAAAGTAATGTAATAAAGTAATAAACAATATGACAATGTGCAAAAATAAGATTGGTTATCTAATTTCTCATTTAATTCAGATGTTTCTTTGTATACAGGAACAAAGGCTCCTGTAGATTCTAATGACCCCACCCGTGAACGGCTCTCCAACATATTGCTTACAAAAAAAGTGAGACAAGAAACTGCCTCCATTTTGTTCTTGGATAGGCCTAAAATACAAATCTGCCCCATTCAAAATATCCAAATGAACGTTTTTTTTGTACTTACCGAGTTTCCGAATGTATGAATGAATGCATATTTTACATTAAATCCAGGTGTGAATTTTGATACATTTTTCAAACTAAACACAATGAACACAAAACACATTTCTCTGTTCAACAAAAGGATTAACGTCCAAAAGGAAAGGACGTAACAATTTTTTAACTTCCCCTAAACCCGGCAAACACACAAAGTGTATTTGAAATACAAACTGGTTCCACACAAAATCCTATGCGCCGTTTTCCCCACCTTTCACAGCGTACATTTGTTTAAACAATGAAAACAAGCCTGCAGGGTCCTTCTAGTCCCGAGCCCTGGAGACAATCGAGAGCCCCACAGCCAATACCGTTAAATGGTCCTTCTGCTCACCGGTTAATAACCTGAATAACGGCAGGGGAAACACCATAGGCGTTGTAGTACTCACAGCCAGATAATGTTGTGTGGGAGAGGAGGTGTGTGTGAAGCTGGAGAAGGCTTCAGGTTTGCTGGTGGCGGAGGTGTGGCGGGTCAGGGGGCACGGCTAGGTGCTCCGGCGGCTCCTCTTCGTCCAAATCATCTGTTGATTCGCCGGCCGGTGCGGGTCCCAGCCCAGGCAGGAGGAGGAGGAGGAGGAGGAGGATGCAGGAGGCGGCAGGGAGGAAGGAGAGAGAACATACAACATGTGTGTGAGTGTGTGTGTGTGTGTGTGTGTGTGTGTGTGTGTGTGTGTGTTAAAGAGCCCAGGCATGAAGCAGAGCCGGATAGGAGACACACACACACGCACACATACTCATACACAGCATTAACGTGGAGCCTTGGCTCCGCGGAGCTAACTAAACACAGGAGACGTCCCCGCCGCTCTACCTGACCGTCAATTACGAATCAAGGTTGAAAATGACACAGCTCCTAGGTACAAATCTTCCCTCGGCAGTTGTGCTAACCTCTCGTAGAGCCACACCCTCCACACAAGACTGCTTTTCCTCACAAACGTACACTGATTCTCTTCTCAAGAGCTCTGGAAGCACAAGCACAGGGAGTGTGAGTGTTAAGTGTGATACCGAAAGAGTGTTGGTAGGGGGGTGTGTGTCTGTGCGATGTGTAGGGCTGTGTGTGTGTGTGTGCGCGTAGGGTTGGGTGTGTGTGTGCGTAAGTATGTGGGCTTAGGGGTGTGGGTGTGTGTGTATGGTTGTGTGTGTGTGTGTGCCTCAAATGTGTGTATGTGCGTGAGTGAGTCAGTGTTTGCGTGTGTGTAAATATATTTCTGTGTGCATGTGTATAAAAACATTTTTATACGTGTGTTTGTGTGTGTGTGTTCATGTATTGGATATATAGATTAACTTATTTTTAGGACATGTCGGCCAGCTAAATATTTGATTAATTTTAAAGCATGATCCTGGGAAGATACAGGTAGCAAAGTTACCAAGAATACATTCAGTAAGACAATGGGTGAACAAGATTCTTAGGGAAACTTTTGCATGTGGGTAGTGAATATACAGGTAACAAAGGTGAGCGGGAATGACCATCGTGGAGAGTTTAGGATTGGCGGGAGAGGCCAAGTTAAACTGCAATACAATATGGGTGAGGTAGATATGTCTGCAAGGCTGCAAGACAGTTAAAGGAATTTACACAACAGATAAGTTATTCGATTGGCATAGCCTTAGTATCAGACTTTGTGGCTACAGTGACAATACAAATGCCAATGATCTTAACGGCTCGTAAGTCAGAGAGAGGTATCTCTAGGTACAGGGAGAATGTATATGATTCCTTTTAAATTGACTTGTAATTATATAAACAAGGTTAATATAATTTGTGGATAATTGTATATTATATATTATGATTGATATTTCCACGACAATAGGAGTGTGTGCGTGTGTGTGTGTGTGTGTGTGTGTGTGTGTGTGTAACCAGACAGTGGTATCTCAGGACATGGAGGCATCATGACCCCAGGCCCCGGGTCGCCTGACTCCGCCGTGTTTAGCATGTGATTAGCATGTTTAAGTAGCATACTGGGGCCCTGTATTAAAACCCCACCAACTGAGCTGATTAAGTTTGTCACCAGCGAGCAGTAGTTAAAGTGTGACTGAGTACAGTCAGAGAATCAGCGGCTGGATCCGTGACAACAGAGTCTGGTTGGAATCCTAAGGACCTGTACAAACCTGAGCTACTTGTACTACCACCACTAGTTTTAGTATATTATAGATTAGATATTAGATATACATTAGAAGGACTAGTTTTACTCAGTACGATTAGTATATCTATTATTACTTACTGGTATAAGTATTACTTATATTACTTACTACTCATGTAAGTGGATTAGCATTCCTACTACACCCATTATTCTTATTACTTATCTACATATTTTATATTAGTTCTTACTATGCTTATTCGTTAAATATTACTATTGACATTCATTAACCTTTACTGTTGCTATTCATTTACTATTGCTTAATAACCCATCTTGGTTAATAAAGTATATAATCTAATAGTATAACTAGGCCTACTACTACCTACAACCAATGTTACTTCATATATTTCTCGTACTACTACCCTCACTTTAACTACAACTATCACCTTTACTTCTGCTGATAGTATTCGAAAATGTGTACAAACTGTGTGACGTACATATGATGATAAGGGTAGCTCACGAAATCCCCCCGATAACATACATAATATATCTATCTATCAATAAGTACATGCAGTACTTTTCCTTCAGGATGGCTTACTTGTAAATTGTAACTTTGTTCGCAGGCCGTACATCTCACCAGAACAATGGAAGGTGAAATCTCTCAATGTTCAACAAGACAAGTGAGAAATAAGAAATACACATTAGTCCCTCTCTCTAGTGACTCAGACTGTGTTTCCACATTACATATACCATGAGACGTGTGTGTGTGTGTGTGTGTGTGTGTGTGTGTGTGTGTGTGTGTGTGTGTGTGTGTGTGTGTGTGTGTGTGTGTGTGTGTGTGTGTGTGTGTGTGTGTGTGTGTGTGTGTGTGTGTGAGTGAGAGTAGCCCATACGAGTATGATATCAGGAAATGAGGGTGTGAAAGTTTAAGATGCAACCTCACCAAGGCTTTCTAATGGCATCTGCTGTGCCGGGAAAACACAAACTTTTAGCGTGGTTCAGAAGAAGAGCGCCTCAGGAACAGTGGGTTCATTCGTTATTAATGGACTTCTTTAATCTTTTAAACACACACACACAGCCACGCACGTACACACCTCAAATATTTTGGTTGGCTCTTACCAGACAGAGCTTTTCCCTGCCTCGTGTCAGGACAATGGAACCTGAACATGAATCTAAATGTATTCACTGTACATCAGTCAGGAGAACGTACATTTAAATATATAAGTGCACATCCCCCCGCCTCTTCTCTTTTCTCAAGCACACATGTAGTAACACCCCCCCCCCCCCCCCCCCCCCCCCCCCCACCTGAGGGAGGGGGTGAACCGAGGTAAAACCTGGCAACAAAGGGAGGCAGGCCTGGGGGGGGGCCTGGCTGCCCAGACTGCCACTCACAGCCCTGATTCCATTTTAGCTGTGCCACAGTACGCTGAGCAGCAGCCGGCCCTACCTGCAGTGAATTCTAATCAGCCCCGGGGTCTCTCTCCCTCCCTCTCTCTCCTTCCCTCTCTCTCTCCCCCCCCCCCCTTCTCTCGCTCCCTTCTCTCTCCTTCTCTCTTGTGCTCTCTCTCTCTCCCCTCTCGTTCCCTTCCTCTCTCTCTCTCTCTCTATCTCCCCCCTGCCCCTCCCCTCCAGAGCCTGCCTCGGACTAAATGGGCTGATGATCCTTCAAAATTAATTAGATCCTCGGCGGCGGCGGCGGCCATTTTCTTTCTGCTCCTTATTGTTCTGCCGGAGGGAGATTTGTGAAGTCACTGTATTTTTGGGATCTCTCCGTGGCTGATATTGATCTCTCTCACTCGCTCTCTCTCTCTCTATGGCCCAGTGTTTGCATGCTTCTCTCTCTGTTCCTCTCTCTCTCTCTCCCCCTCTCCCCACCCCTCTCTCTCTCTCCCTCTCTGTGTGTCTGTCACTTGGTCTGCCCCTCAAACATGCATGCACACAAATGCACACACACACACTCTCTCACACATACACACACGCACATGCACAAACACAAACACACAAACATGGGCACACAAACGTGGACACACACACACACATATGCGTACACACACACAGAGACACACACAACGTGGACACTAACACACACACACACACACACACACACACACACACACACACACACACACACACACACACACACACACACACACACACACACACACACACACACATAGTGGGCCTGCTGCTTCAGGACTGTGCGTCGGGAGGTTTTCTGTCAATAAAATCCCTTGAGGTCAGTTTGTCTGCTCTGAAATCAGACACAATGCTGCAGACCCGGCCCATGTTCTGCATGCTAGTGCCACCACAACAAAGACCAGAGCACCAGAGAACCAGACCAGAACACCAGAGAACCAGACCAGAACACCAGAGAACCAGCCCAGAGAACCAGAGAACCAGACCAGAACACCAGAGAACCAGACCAGAACACCAGAGAACCAGAGAACCAGCCCAGAGAACCAGACCAGAACACCAGAGAACCAGCCCAGAGAACCAGACCAGAACACCAGAGAACCAGCCCAGAGAACCAGAGAACCAGACCAGAGAACCAGACCAGAACACCAGAGAACCAGACCAGAACACCAGAGAGCCAGCCCAGAACACCAGAGAACCAGACCAGAACACCAGAGAACCGGACCAGAACACCAGAGAACCGGACCAGAACACCAGACCACAACACCAGAGAACCAGACCAGAACACCAGAGAACCAGACCAGAACACCAGACCAGAGAGCCAGACCAGAACACCAGAGAACCAGACCAGAACACCAGAGAACCAGACCAGAACACTAGAGCACCAGACCAGAACACTAGAGCACCAGACCAGAACACCAGAGTACCAGACCAGAAAACCAGACCACAACACCAGAGAACCAGACCAGGGCACCAGACCAGGAGACCATAGAACCAGAACAATAGAACTAGAACCATAGAACCATTGAACCAGACCGGACCGTGCCAAGGAGAAGAGGAGACGGAAAACCAAACCAGACACGCCAGAGGAGGGAAGATAATGAGGAGGAGAGGAGGAGGGCCGGGTTGGAGGGGGGAGACATTGAACCAGACCAGACCATAGAAGAGGAGGGGAGAGGAAGAGAGAGGAGGAAAGGGGAAGACAGAGGGGGAGAGAGGAGAGGAGAGAGGAGGGGAGACGGAGAACTAGACCAGACCCAGCCGGGGGAAAGAGGAGGAGAGAAGGAGGCGGCGCGGAGAGCAAATGAGGATAGGACAGGAGAGGAGACAGCGAATCAGACCGGGCCAGTGGAGAGGGAAAAACCAGATGAGGGGGAGAGAGGAGGAGAGGAGACAGAGAACCAGACAGGACCAGAGGAGTGAGGAGGGGAGAGAAAAGGGGGGAGGACAGTGAAGCAGACAAGACCAGGAAAGAGAGGAGAGAGGAGCACAGAGGAGAAGACGGACGGCGACATCACTAGACAGTCAGGGCCGCCGGATTAATGAGCTGCCCGAACCAGCCGGCGAGCTCATGAAATATACCGCATCAAATTAGACATTAGTTAATCAAGAGGAGGGGGTGGAGGTGTAGATGGTTAGCAGGGGGTTTAAGTGGGGGGGGGGGGGGGGGGGGGGGGGGGGGGGGGGGGGGGGGAGAGGGGGGAGAAGCAGACACAAGAGGCAGGCTTGTGTGAGGAGACGGTGTCGGTCATGTGAATAATATAGGTGTTGAATATGCAAATGCAGCTTACAATACACGCATAGATTTTCATTTTAAATCCGACAGGGAGAATAGGGCCATAGGGCATGGGTTGAGATCTGGAGGCTATGGATGTGTGCATGTGTGCGTGTGTGTGTGTATCAGGAAACTGAGACAGAGACTGTTCCTAAACTAAAATACATTTACATTACACGTGTCGATCCAATTCCCTATGAATCACGCATGCTTTTTACATTCTGTCAATCTCTTGTTTGTGATGCGTTGGGAATGAGAGAAGATTGTGCCCACATTTTTTTAACACATTTTCTTATTTTTTTTGTGTCTACACCTACTCTCCTCAAACATTTATCTCACACCACAATCCATGTCTTGGTGTGTTTCTATAAGATTAGGCATTTTTGTTTTTAGGAACGTTTGGTGCGAACAAAGTCCACGCCTTGGCCGCCAATTTACTGCTCTCTCAGCTATAAAAAAATAACAAATTATAAAATGAAATAAAAAATGGTACACCTTGTCCACATTAGGCTGACCTATGTACCACGCCCTCATTTCAGTGATCAAATATTCACAACTTTTGGGCTAACTTGCAGAGTAATGCAATATCATAATAATAATAACATCTTGGGTAATGTGTTTGGGCCTATATATATATATATATATATATATATATATATATATATATATATATAAACACACACAGGCCTATATATAGATATAGGCCTATATGTATATATATATATACATATATATATATATATATATCAACACACACATGCCTATATATAGATATATCTTGATATAGGCCTATATCTATAAATAGGCCTAAATATGAAGTGTCTGAAGTGTCAGCACATTAACTCTTGGACTTGAATCCCACTTCAGTAAATATAAACTAACAACCATCCATTACTGAAGATCGAGACGATTTGCATTTACACTCGGTCGGTTTTTAATGTTAACGGACTGAAAGGCAAAAACATATTAAAATAACAAAGATTCCACTGTGTGTGTGTGTGTGCGCGTGTGTGTGTGTGACAAAATAACAATGGGTTTTATCAATAATCTTAACGTTGGGGATAATACTAATACTACAATACTACACCAAACACACAATGTAAATGGCTGGTTGACCGTTAGTGTACATGTTTGCTTCATGATAAACATTTCTTACCTGTTATGGTCCCCTTGAGTTACAATATACAGTGGCTGTGCACTCTGTCTTTGTCATTAAGAACAATGTAATTGGTGGATGGGTGGCACTGCATCTTAATCAATGAAAATAAACAGTGAAAACTAAACTATGAAAATAATCATTACAAATGTTTTAGGTGAATGAATAGGTGTACTCCCAGTAACCACAAACACCAGCACTTGTATCGATGGTGGTGGTGGCGTGTTTAGAATCCAGCAGTTTAAAAATCCATTTAAGCGATCGTTTTTATTTCTTTAAGATGGAAATGTTTCAACAAACGCAACAGCTTCATGAAACAACTACAGGAGAATTTAATTACTTTTTGTAGCTTGCTTGATTCGCACCGACATAGGCGTGCACACAGACACACACACACACACACACACACACACACACACACACACACACACACACACACACACACACACACACACACACACACACACACACACAGACACACACACACGCACACACACACAAAATGTCATAAAATATGGCTCTTTATAAAAAGCAAGTGGACACCATATATAAATGGATGGTGTGTATGGATGGTGAAGTGTACCACTAGGCACTGAAACAAATAATAAAAAAATAAAAAGAATCACATGATTGTTTATGATGTATGAAATTAGCGACACCATCCACTGTGGTCCAAAATATCAAAATATTTTCGGCCTCGTAGCCGACTCCTCTTCTATTAACAAGCTCCTCTTATGAAAAAAAGAAGAAAAAAAATAAAAACCACAACCATTTGGTGCTCATGTGATCTTCCAAAAAACTGCTCCAACCCCCAAGCAATTGTGGCACAAACAGAGACTCGTTTTGGCACAGGTGTCCATAGCAACTGCAAAATCTTCCAAAAAATGAAAAAAAAAGGGAGGGAAAAAAATTGGTTATCGTGTACCAATGAGGAAAGGCAAAAATTTATTAATTTTTTGTTTGTAAAACTAGGGTGGGGCAGCCCTTCTCTTTTATCATGTCTCACAAAGACAGGGGCCAAGTTGGGCTCTGCCAGCAGAACAAAATAAACATGTCCTCCATTTCAACATGGTTTTCGGTAAGGAAGCAAATTCAGGATCTTTGGTAGGCCTAAACGACTTGGCATTTAGAAAACGAGGAGCTTGTAACGACAGCCAGACTACTACTACAAAGTTCAGGCTTCCACGGCAGATGTGGTCTGTGTTTAACTCGATACACTGCACACAATACCATCTAAATACTGCATAGACAATGTCAATGTCAAGGATGGATTTCATCTTGAGAGCGAAAACCATTCGTTGTCCTGAGCCTGATGGGTAACTTGAATCAGTGTCAAGCAAAACTCCCAAGGAGATTTCTAGCCTTCCCTGTATAAAACCAAATTCATATCATGCACTTATAAGACTACTTATGTGTGTGTGGCCATTTGGGCTATAGTGTATATTTATAGCTAGAAAGGGTGTCACATAGGCATTCAGTTTATATGTAGCCTATGTCTAGCTCATTTAACTAGTCTATAATTGGCACACACTGGCACAGATCGCAAAGACAACCAGGAATACCCATATGAAAGGAACCATCTGCTAACACATTTAGCCCCATGATCTGCAGGCTAGCTAAAGCACCTAGCCCTGCTACACTAGCCTTATGTGACCAATATTGCCTGATATCAGATCACTTTGCTGTACTTACATCTGCAAAGATTAGTTAGTTAAACCAATGAAACCACGTAACCCAATGAAGCCGCATAAACCAATAGGTCATTCTTCTTTCATGTTATTATACTGTGATTATAACAACAAAGGAGTTTTCTTGGCTAAAATCGTACCAAAAATAACCTCTAGATTGTATTTTCGATTTAGACTATAATTCAAGCCAGATAAGGGACAAGCTATGTCTAAAGAGCCCAAATTGTTAAGAATGCTCCAACACAGAGAACAAGGAAATTGGCTGGCATCGTTGTGACATCAGTCCAAATCGGTCCCAAACAAGTTAAACAGCAACAAGATCTAAAGAAAACATCCTCAACGTCAACTGCATTCTGGGTCCTAGAGACAATGAAATCCACCAGTAGAAGTTTGTGGAACAGCCAAAGTCTACGTTTTAAGTCTAATATTGACAGTGATCCCCTCCTATGGTCAGAAAAAATGACATTCCCAACAGGTTCTGAATGCCACGTTGCCCCTAGCTGTGTCTGAACATTACCGCTTATAAATGTTTATGTTCAATGAAATCTCCAAAGCAAACCTGGCAACTATTCACAGAAAAAAATAAAAAATGTGCTCGCTCAACGTACGAGTTGCAAAACAGGCTGTGCACAGCCCTGGCCAGCTACTAGAGGACCAGAAAGAAAAATGTCTGCACGAAATATTTTTATAAAACATTTAAGTCCTTACCGACAGATCCGAGAGGGTTTCAGATCCTTAAGAAAACACGCCAAATCGTCCTAATAGTACTTTATTTCTGTGGCTCAATCAAAGTACAAATGCTATTGTGTAGATAATTCCCCCTTAAGTTTTAACCGCTGTACACAGTGGACCCTATTGTCACAAACACTGCCTTTCTGGGTTAGACTCGAACACACACACTCCCAATTTTTTTTTTTATCTCCTGTTGCTGTTGTTTACCGGCAAAGGTTTACAGTTACAGTTTCCTCCTCGGACAAAATGCAACAAAAGATACACACACACACACATACACAAAGCATTGCAGTGTTTCTAGACATAATGTTGTATAAATATATATAGAATACTTATAGGTAATCCCGGTAAAAGTTTCTGAAGAGCCTGTTTCTTTTTCTTCTCTAAAATACCATCCAGATAGTTTCCCCCTCCAGTGTGCTGTGCGCTCAGCAGGCCTTGAAGCCATATGGGTAGTCGGGTTAACTGAGGACACACACACACCTTGGCAAACACACAACTCAGCTATTAGGATCCAGGATACATTTTTTACGTCAGTTGAATGCCTGGGCCTGCATGTATGTGTTTGGAGAGCAACTAAAAATAAAGACTTGAATGTCCAATTCTTCTTTTAAAACCAAATCTAAATATACAATTTCCATGGCACACAAGTGCTTACGGGCGAGTTGGAAAACAAACAAGGAAGGATAGTGGAAAATTCCTCCTTTGAACGTTGCCAAATCTTCCGGAAAGCATGCGTGTACCGGAGCTGTTTTAACGACTACGTTGACAATTAGAATATATAGTTATTCAAAAGCAGGATCCACGCACACACTTGTCGGAACTGTGTGTTTTTGTGTGTTCGCTTTTGCATCCATGCGTGTGTGTTCTACAGTCAAAAAAAGTGGGCATTGTCTTGTGTAGTTTGTATTTTATGGGCCTTTACAATGTTCCTTAAGAAAGTGCCAAACCTAATCAAGGAGATCCAGCAAACAGCTACAGGGGTCACAGGTCGCTTCATTAGTCTGTACTGGAATATGGCAGAGTAGCTTCAATCCATGGCATAAAACAATAAGGCAAACGTCACTCAAGCTTCACTTCAACCGAAACTGTGCCGCTTTTAGAGTAAACGACATGCCATTAATCTAGGCGACAAACTCTGTGAACGACGCAGTGTGATCTGCTGCCACAAGACTTGAAAACACACCGACTGTGTGTTGTTGTAAAGAACGCTACGTGGGTTACCAGACACCAATCGCGTCCTTACGACGAGGTTAAACGCTACGGTGGGTAGGGCAGGGAGAAAAAGGGAAGAAAACAAGCATCTGTGTCCAGTCAATACAACCAACTGATTATAACGAATGCTATAAAGCCTCCCTCTCTCTCTCTCCCGCTATAGTTTTCGTAGAAAAAAAGGCTCGGGAAGAAGCAATGGCGCCCGGTTAGTGAATCAGATCACCTGTGTGACTTTGAGAAACAGAGTTGGTGTGTGTGTGTGGCCTTCCTGATCTCAACCACACACACTAGACGCCGGAGACACCCGCCGAAACCTGGCATCACCTTCCATGGCCTTCACCAGCTCAACATAGCACTGGAAACACATAACATTAAAACGCAACTCGAGGGAGGTGTAGTAAGGTAGTAGTAGTAGTATTGAATTGGGGTGGGGCCGGAAACCGGCGGAGGGGACTGAGGTAAGCCACGATACAGGTTGCGGTAAAGAAAAAAAGCCTTCTCTGCCTGGTAAGGGAGTTCGGCCTCTTCTCCTGGTGTAACTTACGGACTGCGGGCCGTCCTATCCCGATACATACCTAGGGTGCACCGGCCTCGTAGCTAAGGGAGTGTTGCGGTGAGCAATGTGATGTGTATGTATGTATGCAGGTAAAGTTTAGCTGAAGCTTTACTAAATATTAACAAGACTCACGGCCAGTCCGTGTAGTGGACTACAATATGCTCCTATGGGGCATGCCCATATATGAGGACTCTATACATTTCTTGCCCCCCCCCCCCCCCTATAATCCTGGCCATATATGGACACACTATACAGTGCCCTGTACACCTTCCCAACTGCCGGCCTCTATAAAATCCTTGTTCTTTACACTTTGAAGACCTACAGGTTACATCTTGTATATAATGTCTTATAACCCACTCCCGTTTTCTACTGATTTACTGATACTCATGACTGTCTGGAATGTCAAACATGGAAGTTGCCCTTATATTTCCCTGGTGTTTATTTGTTGTGGTCATGTATATTTGTGTCTCTCTCTAGGCACGCTATAGGTGCTTATTACTATTTTATAAGCCCGGTTGGTCAGTGGACATGGTTGTGAATATTCATGAGGTGGAGACTGGGTTGTCTCGGGCGATGACAAAGACAGCCAATGGCCACAGCCAAAGCATTATGAATATTAATAAATGCATGGAATACATACATATGAAGTATCCATTAGTGGCTTGAAGTGAATGCAAGTAGGCACCTGATATACTATGGACTACAAATGCACATTTTACAGAACACACGGTAGGCTACACATATTGTACAGTAGAAGCCGTTTCCTATTGAACATCACAATGACCAAGGCGTGTTGGCATGGCGTACGTTATCTGTACTCCACAAGATCCCAAAACACACCAGCCAACATGCAACACCCATGTGCTTCCTGAAACCAAAACCTCCAAAACGAAAGAAAAAAAATCCCTCAAAAGGGTAATTGATAATGTAGAGATGAATCATACGTGTGTGTTTGTGTTACATTATTGTATCTCTACTAGATAACTTTTTCCTAAATTCAGCCTCCATGCAGACCATCGTACTTCTGGTTTTGAAATCAATGCCTACCGATCCGATTCACCCACAAGCTCACTGTACTTCTACGATAAACATGTATAGGCCGGGCGGGTTACTGCTTGTTATTGTCAAGACAAATAATTTTTCAGAAACAACATACACCATGACTATAGACGCAATTAACGGAGGGCATTGCCCTGTTTTCTAACTGTTGGTTTTAACAAAGTGAAGCGCTATTCCCAATACGCCTATAGGCTCTATTAGGGTCACATGCTCGACTTATCCTCATTCAATGCCCAAACGTACAGGCGACTGATTTCCCATAACTTTGACTAAATTTGAGTGCAGTGGAGCGATAAACGACCAACAAAGAAATGGCAAGTACACAACGTATCTGTAATAATATTTTGCAACAAAGCGTCTAAAAAAGCCTAACAGGAAGCATTTATATTGCAACTTTAATTACATCACATCGACCCAGTTATGTGCCACTTTTAATATTACTATCCATGCATAAACACTTCGATACTAAATTATCGTTCATGTGGCTTCAGCGGGACGGAAATCGAGAACATGCACTATTGGATAGTTTTGATTTAGGCCCATCGTAAAAAAAAAAAAGAACTAAGCAATGGGAGATTTTTTTTCCTTTCATAAATATTTGTTATATAAATACGCCGCATCCGGAGGCTTCTGTTTACCGAAGATAAATTAACGTGATTTAATTTCCCCAAATACCCAACATATTATTTAGTGATCCTCCAGACTATGTAGGCTAGACATCTGTCTGGCTCCCCCCCAAAAAAAACGTATAGCTCATGACGATCAGACACTGTCCTCCCGTCCCGAACAACCTTGTTTCTTAAATAAACCCCAAAAAATAAAACGGTTCAAATATATATTGTATTTTTACAAAATGGTGGTGACTTGCGCCAAGAAACCTGTCCATCCAATTCAAATAAGTGACCTAAAAGCCAGACGCGCACGTCTGCCACCACAGATGTTCCAGGCGGTGTGTGAATGGGAGCGTGCAGCACGCACGGCTCAGCCATGGCACATTGTGACCGACGTGATGGTCTCAAACCATTATTCCCATTCGTAAACCACTCTCCAGCCCAGCTCGTACTACAAATTTGAAAGCGTGTGCTCGCTAAATGTACAGGAGCCCGTTTACAATAATGACAGATGGGCAACTTGCGTCATGGCAGTGGCAAGGCAGCGCGTACTCTAACGTACACGGACAATACACAAAAAAACACGGCAGTTGCCATTGAGTCTCCAAAAAACGCGTAATTTCATTCTCTCGTTAAAACTCTTCAACTCTTTGAATCGCCCCGAGACCATTCAAAGAATGAAGTTGTCGAATGTGCTTTATAGTGATGGATTATTATTCGCGTGAACAGGGATACAAACTAGAAGCCATAGTATTGCGTGGATGGCACTAAGTTTACGAGGACATGGTATACGCTCTACGGAATTAGAATCATTGTATCACCCCCCTTTATTACAAACCCCACATCACATGAAGAGCTCTTTTGAGCTACTTTTGGTCATTTCTTACCTGCGGTCCGAAGCTCGTTCAATAGCGGCGACGGCGTGCCACAGCTGTCCCCGGTTTGCCCGACAAAGCAAAGCCTAGTTTAAATTATGTTCCTTTACTTTGTTTCATTTCTCACTTCCATCTTCTTTCATCTCATCAATAAACACACGCTGCAGCCTACCTTCACAGACGACCTCGGTTCAAGTGTGCCCTCCCATTTTTTAACTATACATCGAATACTTTGGTTGGGCACGCCTATTCACTTAAGCCACTGGGATGGGAGCAGCGCGCTGTCTTGAGCGGTGTAGGACGGCTCGTACATCGGTCAGCGTTAATATGCCCCAATCCTAAGGCATCGCACACCCTCCCGACGAACACACTGGGACGCTGAAGCCAGCTCCATTATGCCTGTGGAGTGTCGTGGGTCTCCCCCCCTACCCCCACCACCACCACCACCCCACCACCACCAACCACTATGCGAGGACAAATTTCATTCAGCTCAGTGTAAAACAAAAGCAAAACTTTCTGAATTCAGATGATCGCCTCGTTTAGTTTATTGTTGCTGTAACAACGGTTGACCTTTCAGAGCGGGCGCCCTGGTTATGATTGCGTTATGGTTGAGGTTTGAAACGAGACAAAAGCGTCGCATACACACCTCCTAGGCTGCTTTTTGTTTCGCTCGGATGTTTTAAAGTTAAAACTACTGTTGAAACCCCCCACGTTTAGATTTTTCGAGCTGATGATCGTGAACTCCCAAATCTTCCACTGTCTGTGTGCAGACGGCGGTGTCTGTTACGCGTCCGAACTTCTCATTGGATGGCGCTGCTGTCTGTACGCGATACACACGAAACGGCGGCGTGCTATTGGTCGAGGGCGCTGCCCATCATTTTTCCTGTACCAACAAGCTAGATTGTCTGTCTTGTCTCTTACTTTCTACGCATTTCTTTTTTCTCATTTATTTATTTTTTAACGTCCCGAGCTGACCTCGAGTTAGCAGGAAAAAAATGTGCCGGTTTATTTGGCTGAATTGAAACCAACCACAGTAATGATTTGATGTCACGATATCGACGAATATTATCTTTACCTTGTGTTATTTTTCTGGATGTACATGCATTGAAAAATATTCTTGGTGTAACATAAAGAAATTACATGTCATGTGGGGGTCCCCCCCTCGCCCCCCCCCCCAACCCACCCCACCCCCACCCCCACCCCGCCGTGTCTAGACAGTGACAGGTGTGCATGCGCGCGCTTGTCTGTTTCTTAAATTAAAATCTTTAAAAAAAAAAGGAAAAGATCATCTTATTTATTTATTTCCGAACCAAATAGTGATGTGGGGTTTTATTTGAAGACCATAGAATAAAAGGCAAGTACATATATCATTATTTTTATTGGCACAATTCCGAAGCGATGTGGGTTTGTGTGTGTGCGCGCGCGCGCGTGCGTGCGTGTGTGCGTGTGTGTGTGTGTGTGTGTGTGTGTGTGTGTGTGTGGTGTGTGAGAGCCCGAGAGAGAGAGAGAGAGAGGGAGTGTGTGTGTGTGTGTGTGTGTGTGTGTGTGTGTGTGTGTGTGTGTGTGTGTGTGTGTGTGTGTGTGTGTGTGTGTGTGTGTGTTGAACGCGGTGTTGTCTTTTGGTTTTTTAAAGAAATGTAAGTAAACATAAACATAATTACTGTTATGCTGTTATGGTACATTACATGATACAAGCGCGAGATTCGCTAGATAATGGTCAAATGAGGATAGTGTGGAAATATCACGCTCCCTGAGAGGATTTTGTGCGCCATCTGCAGGGTACGACAGGAAATAATCTTCCGGGTTCAAAGGAGGACACTGTTGCGTCACCTACTTTGACCTACATTAAGGAGCGCTGCACCGTATAAAACGAATGCATGCCAAGATTGTCCGATTAGATAACACGCCGCATTATATTTAAAATGCCTTTGAACAAGTTAGGGTTTGTTATCGTTACACTATATATACGCCGAACTTTCCAGTCTACGTATGTAAACTATAGGCGAGGGCTAGGCTACAATCGAAAACTGTTTTTTTCCAAACACAACCCATCGGACCTGTGCATTTCATGTAGAGGAGGAAACATGGTAAAATATATGCAGATTCACATAAGTTATTTTAATTAAAATAAATATCGGCTGAATATTATACACATATTATTTATTAAATAATGAATACAAAAAAACACATTTAAAAGTAAATTAAAACATTTCTATATATCCTGTTATGGGAGAAGTTAACCATTACTTTTTATGTTAACTATTTTATTATCAGGCCTATATATGATATCGATACATTAATAGTGGAAAGCAGCTAAATCACCTCTGGATTCATAGGAAAGATTTGACACGGAGCCAGGAGTCTGGGGTCAAGGCGTACTGACGTCAACCTAATGTTTAGATTAGATTAGCTGCGGATGTTGACCACATAATTAAAGTAATGTATGGCTGACCAGCCTTACCATAAAAGGAGAACAATGCATGCTGTGGGCGGACCTACCATACGGGGAATAGCTTGGTGTGTGAGAATATAAAGGCAGGGATCGTATACATCCAGCAGTGCTTTGCAAACTACTCGGCCTTGTTGTTGATTGTTGAACAATAAAGTCTTACTTGCTCCGGACTCCACGATTCCTCATGCTCTCTTAATTAGTTGAAGTGATAGAATTTGGTTATTTTCTGCCGCATATCTAGCCTCACAAAAACAGCATTGTTGTTTATTCTCTAATGGGAGTTACATTAGTGATTGCCAGTATTGTTGTTTATTCTCTAATATAAGTTACATTAGTGATTGAAGGTTGTGCTAAATCTCTGACATCAGAAGTTTCTACACTGTTTGTTGCATGCAATGTGCCTTCTTCTCCATTATGAAGACTGAGGTCAAATTAAAAATATTAATATTCTTATTCAATTTGAATTTCAGTGCAACCTGCCAGGGAAACATAAATATGCTAACACAATAAAATAAAATACATGTATTTAGCCCAATAGAACCCATGCCCGGGGGTGTTAATGTTTGAGTGACTTGTATTGAGGGTGGTTGTTTACTATTATGTAGTTAGGTAGCTGACAGTGAACAGAAAAGAAAGCACCAGATAATAAAACGGATGTATGTGTCATTATGCTATTGTAGGACTTCACAGACCTATGGGCATTGTTTTAATTATTGAAAGGAGATTATTTTGCACATTTTGATGAAGTCAAGACTCAGACCAAGCCGTCACAGCAACAAGTAGTTTTGTAGGTCAAGCGGTTTAATACTATAACAGGTAGAGCCTGACTCTCAAGCAGGGAGAGCAAGACCTAACGGTCTACTATCATTCACAAGGTTAATGTATACATGTATACCATGGGAATGTACCTAGACATACAGACAGGATGTTCATATGCAAAGGGAAATGGCCTAGCCCTATAGACAGGATACCATTATGCAATGTATGCAAGAGGAAAGTACCCATCCTTACAGACAGGATACTGTATTTCCTCAGGTTGTGTTATCTAGCCACCCCATCTGTTAACTGGTGTTAGCTAGTTCCCCTTTGTTAACCTTTGGGGTGGACCGGTCACAAGGACCCCTTTATCTATAGGCCTACCAGAAATATCTCCTGTATCTCAACATTTCCCTCAAATGTGTATTTACAAATGCATTGCGGGAGGGGGTGAAACACTGTTAAAAAGGCTGTGTGAAACAATATTCTGGGCAAATTCTACCAGAGAGGAGACTAGTGTATGCATACATTAAAATAGAATTATTGTCTACAACTATTGTGAGCTTTTTTACATTTAGAAGTCTCATCTGTTCTAGACGCAATATCACATAAAGAAATGGCCACAGCAGTATGCAATGGAAGATAACCTAGCCAAACACAGAATGTATGCTATGGGAAAGTTAGCCATACACACAATGTATAGAACGGAGAGAACCTAGCCATACACACAATGTATGCTATGGGAAGGTTCCAAAACACAGACAAAAGAGTTCCTTAATACTGGAGATTGATGGAAACATAGGTTTAAATATTAGAATAGTATATCAGAATGGATGCTTATTGTGTATAAAGCAACTTATCAGAAATAACGGCAAAAATTCAAAGAAAGGTCAGACACACTTAAAAAAAGCAAATAATCTGGACAGGCAGAGCACATGCAATTTATATATATATATATATATATATATATATATATATATATATTTGACATGTTTATCAACTGCTGAATTTTATTTTTCAACAGACTGAGCACCGGGTAATTGTTAACTCTATCAAGTCATGTAGTTAGGTAATGAGGAAAGTAAATAATCATATCAGGCCCACATACAATCATAATCTATACTGTTCAAAGTAGGTTCATAGCACTGTGTCCAAAGGATATAATGGAGTTACAGTGTATGACATATAGAGACAAGTCAATGAGGAGCAGGTAGGGCGTCTTGCTCAAGGACTCCTACTGGTAGCCTGCAGACTTTGGGGATTGAACCAAGAACCTTTCAGCTGGACTGGCTAAATTAACCTGCCCTACAATAGTAATAATATCGATTCAATCATATAAACAATTGTGATAGAACTAAGTAATAGGAATAAAAGTATATTGTCTGACATAAGGACAATATCAAGTTACAGCTAACACTTTACATGCTACCCATGCTAGCCTAAGTCTAAGTCTGCATTTTTGACTAATGCAAAATAAAAGAAGCCAGTTGGTTTGGTTTTCTTGGCTGCAGCTTTGAATTAACTGCCTGAGGACCTAGCAGAAGACTTAGAGGGTGTGTGTCCAATGAGAATGGGAGTATTTAAACAGGGAACTCATGACCTCGGTTGAACTCAGTTCCTGCTTTCAATTAAAGACGTCAGTAGTGTCATGTGCTTTCACAAATCTCATAGAACCATTTATTTGTGTCATTTATGAGCGTTATTTATCTTTATTTGCAATTTTCGGGAGCTATGGTGTATATCTGCTTCCCAATTGTCCTGTCTTCTTGTAATATAGCATAAATCTCCAATATGGTTTTAATTAAATGTATTTATTTTAAAACACGTCTCCCAATGTAATTACATTTTCTATTAAAGTGAAACACACTACTGTAGGCCTGCACTCTGCTTCCTTCTACTGCACTCTGAATGCCACCAGAAGAGGGTGGTCAAATGCAGTTAGGTATTGAGGGAGATGACCGATTCACCTTATTACCCAGAACAACAAGAACAGGCAGTTTTTTCAAACTTTAACCTTTGTGTCTGTCATTGAAAAAAACAACACTTAACACAATTGGAGAGGTTGAGTAAGCTGAAGTTTAAACGATTATTAGATTATTAGATAACCTCAAACCATTATTATTTGTTTACAAGTGATAATAATTTGGTTTGCAGTTGGTTTGCAAAGATCGCCCGTTTTGGACCAGGTTTCAGGTTATATTTCCAGAATGATTCCTTCCACTTGCACCGACCAATCACAACAGTCTATGCATTAAGCTTAGAAATTAGTGTTCCCTCCCCTGTGTCCCCGATCCCAGTTCCCTATTAACTGAACATGGACATCGTTCTCTGTATTCTCAGTAGAATACAACCTAAAGAATGGACATTAAACATGACAGTTATATCAGATTTAGAGCAGTGAGAGACTCTGTGATGGAAATCCACCCACCCTTTATTAATTAAACTGATATCACACAGATATAATAAACAAAATGTTTATTAGATTACATTTTCCATACCATGACTGGCTTGAAGGGGTTTACATGTGTGACAAAAACTGTCTTGAGTAAAGTTGCCACGTATTATCAAAGAAAACAAATGCCTCTACCACATATATGAGAGAACATAAAGATGTGATATGGATGATGACACAATGACAAAAGCTTCTACTCTTCTATATAAGAATATATTCAAACAATTGCCAAATATACCACTGTATGTGATTTTGGAATACATTTATAAAGCAGACAGTGTTTAACTATGACTTTAGCATTAACTCGTTATCCTTGACTGTAGCATAAACTGATTAACGTTAACTTATAAGTCAGCATAAGTAAAGTTAGAGGAAGAATGAAGGGGGCTTCTTTCTTCTTTGTGGCCTGTCAAGATCATTTGAGCCAGGTATGGACATGTTTCTGGCTTTGAGGGGTCAACTTGGAGCTGTCATGGATGAACAACACTTAAACAAAATAAGAGAGTTCGAGAATGCTCAAGTATGAAAGATAAAGTCTTTATTAGCACTTGTAACAAGTAAGATCAAAGCCTGGGTTGGTCTGCCAAAGAGCTCCCGTGCCGCTCGCCAGACTTCAGCCTATATGCTCCATTCTGCACACCCATCATCCATACGTCGTCCCCCCATCCCATACATTAAAATCCTTATTTTGAATCATGCTGCTCCCTCGCTCTCCCTCCCTATTGCATCTGAGGCCAGAGCTTCGTATGGGACAGTTTATCTCCTTATTAGGAGGCACACTCTCCCTGTTACTGTATGCATTCACCCCTTGGAACAAGCCGCTCTATTCAGGGCCTATAGTTTGAGACTCTTACGATAAATAGTTCAATGAGTTCAACTGCAATGGTGGCATAAAGCATCTGTCCTAAGGGAGAGTCATACCTCGCTAACTCAATGTTTTTCTCCACCCTTATTTGATAAATCAAGTCATCGACATTTTTTGGAGGGCCATCTCTTTCGTCAACCTGGACGCTATCATGGAAATTATAATAAGAATGCAATAACAAAAAATTATCCCACTACTGTTAGCACTACCAAGAGTATTATACCTATTTTTTACTGACAACGGGTTAAAATTATCAAACATAGAGTCAAAACAGTCCATACCAGCATTATCTTAGAGTTCGTCCTGTAGGTTACGCAATTTCTCTAAGGCCATTGTAAGTTAGCTGTCAGGGGCTGTGTTATTGGGGATACATGTGCAGAATTCGCCTCCAAACCTTTGGCATACGCCTCCATGCTCGGCTGACTGTGCTGAACATGTTTACCATGAGAAAATTAATGACAGCAAACAGTTTTTTTCTGGTTTCTGTCTCCCCACTGCAAACCCTGCATGGTTTCCCGAATGATCTTTGTAGCAAGATCCATCGTCAAACTGTTCTCCCTGTGCCCCAACTATAGGTGTTGACAAAAAACCGGGGCTCAATTCAGTAAAAGTCAGAGTCAGCGGCAAAATCATGTGGTGTTCCTTCACAATCATGTAGAATTCTTCCTTCTGGATTTACTGTGGAACTCCTTTTTATGGTAAAATCTGGAAACGTTAGTCATTTTTAATATTCCATCAATCTAGAGTTTGTCAATGCAAACTGTCCTTTCTTAGTTAATTCAGTGACTTATTGATGCGTGGACATAGTCAGCGGCTATCCCATTGTAATGGTGGAGGCCGTGTCATAAGCATAATGTACCGCAGCTAATTCCTGGTGACAGGGTGGCTAGCCTTGTGCCGCTGTATGTAACTTTGAGCTGTAGACTGCTATGGGTCGTGTTCGCCACCCGCTACATGAGTCTTGCATGAACACCGCTGATGCGTACCCCTAACCCTACTATTTGCTACATAGGCCTACAATAGGAGCGGTTTTGTATAGTGTGGCGTTGCTAACGAGCTTGCCCCCTGCATCTCTTGTTTGAGGCCTTCCAATGCCGCCGATGCAGCTGCATTCCGAATGAGTCCGGCTTGTTCTTCCTGCGGCCTTCATAATTTTCCTCAATTACGCAGTTTAGAGGGCATAGTCCTCTATCCAATCTGAACCTAACCCTGTCATCCCCAGATGTGTCATCATGAGTCGGACCGTCTCTGGCTTAGGTGCTTCAGTAATCCATTGTAGCTGGCTGGGTGCTTTTGATTTAGTTTGATGTGCTACCGGCCTCCCTAGATATTCTACTTCAGTCTGGCAGTACTCCAACTTTTTATGTGACACCTTGTGTCCCCCTCTTGCCAATTTGCTTAATGCAGTCGTGGCATCCTCATGACATTGCTCCGATATTGGATAACATAACAGAAGATCATCTGCATACTGTATCAGGATCCGGTCCAAAACCCGCTCCTCCACATCATCTTTCAGGACTTGGTTGAACACATGTTGAGAATGTTTAATCCCCTGTTACATTCTCATATATATGTATTGTTTACCTCTATGCGGGAATGCAAATAGATGTCTGCTTTCCTCTGCAAGAGGCACTCTAACAAATACTCCACATAAGTCAATCGCTGTGAAATATTTAGCGTCAGGAGGAACATTGGCCAGCAGCATGTTTTGGATTTGGGACTTTTGCCTGCATGTCTTCTAGGACTTTATTCAAAGCTCTTAGATCATGTACTAACCGCCATTATTTTGGTCTGCTTTTTGAACTGGAAACAAAATAGTTTAAAATCACGTTTGGTTTCTATCAATACACCCTCAGCTTATAAACCTTCTATGGTATGGGCTATTCCCATCCCATCCTTGGTTTCAGTTAGTATGGTTTTCGCCCGCAAGATAGTTTAGCATTTAGCAGACCTGATTATTACTTGGTTGGCAGAATGCACCAATCCTACATTTGTGTCAGATGTGGACCATACCTGTAAAGGTATTCTGGCTGCCATCTCTGTCTCCATCTCCATCTGCCGTCGTTTGGTGGCTTTCCTGTTGTCATTAGTTGCTGCTGTTTCTGGCCTACTTCCACTTCCTGAAAAAACCCTGTCATGTCTGTGTGAGACAAATTATTTTAAAACTTTCCACAACATTTCTTGATAATAAATAGATTAACTGTTCCCTTTAGAGATGTCCGATATTATCGGCCCGATATTAGCATAAAAATGTAATATCGGTCAATATCGGTATCGGATTATTTTTGAAAAAAAAACAAAAAAAAAAACATGGCACTTTTCCCTTAAATTAAGTTGAAGTATTTTTCTTATTTTGCACAGACAATATTAACATTTGGAAAGCCTTGTTGCATTCAAGAATGCATCCAGTGGGGCATCACAATAACATTAAGCATGTTGTGTTAATTCCACAACAGGAGATATGTAATGTTACCTAAATTAGGTTTGAGGAAAAATAACCCAAATATCGACATCGGTATCGGCTGATATCGGAATCGAAAATTTAGAGTTGGACAATATCGCATATCGGATATCGGCAAAAAAGCCAATATCGGACATCCCTAGTTCCCTTCCATGATTTTTGTAGTTTTATCTAGCATAATTAACGTGCTAAACTATTACATAGCATGTCCTTCCATTATTTATACTTTTTATAAAAAAGCCTGAACTCAGTTTGTGTATTCTAAGCTATTTTCCCAATATCTTCCCATACTTTTAATCTTCGTTGGTTGTTTCTGGCACTTGCCCTAAGCTCATGCCCTCAAATAATTTATTTTAAACCTAAATGGATAACCAATGTATATTGAGCTACAAAACGTTCCCTCTGTTTTCACATGACCTGAAAACACTGGCTACTCTGACACACTCCTCTAAGAATTAGATTATTATTTTTTATTAAAATGACGTACTCTACCCATTCAGACCTCAGCAATTTGCTAAGCAGTGTCCGCAGAGTTAATTTCCCAATTTTTAATACTCTCCACATTTAGCCCTCAGCAATTTGCTGAGCGGTACCCCCAGAGTTAATCTCTTAATTTCTATACTCGTTCAGACCCTAGCAAGCATATCTAGCTAGGCGGTAGCCACAGGTTCTGCCCGAGCAGAACCTCTAGAGGTGCACTTTCTCTAGGCTGTTCGCTAGAGGTGGTCTCTCAGGCGATCATCCCCCAATCGTTCAGCCCAACCTTCTCTGAGGCCGTATTTTAGGGCTGCCTGTTCCGCCCTTTATAGTACTTTTCCTCTCATTTGTACCCCTAAAGCGGTATCCACAGGATTAAAAAAATGAATATATCATCAATTGAGTAAAGCACAGAAGGCTATGGTCAGAGCATGCACTTGCACAACCTTCACGTGGCCCACTAAATACCCCGCTACACCCCTGGCTGCCCTCTCTCTTTGCTGTTTTTCCCTTATGTATGAAACGGTTGGTACATTTGGAGAGACACTTTACTTACTACTCAGCATTAGGATTGGGTAGGGACAGATCACACAATGTTTCCCACTTATAAGTAAGAACGTTGCTTGTCTTTGCCCAATGAGTTGCACCTCACTGTTGTCTGACCCGTGCCGGACCCCGACCCGCGGCCCATCCGATGGTGTCGGCCCCTTTTCTTCGTGGGTAAACAACACTTAAACAAAATAAGAGAGTTTGAGAAACCTAGGTGTGAAAGATAAAGTCTTTATTATCCCTTGTAACAAGTAGCAACAGAGCCCGAGTTGGTTTAGCACATAGCTCCCTTGCCTCTCAGACTTCAGCCTATACGCTTCATTCTGCACATCCATCATCCATACGTCGTCACCTCATCCCATACATTAACGTCCTTATTTGGAAACAAGCTGCTGCCTCACTCTCCCTCCCTCTTGGCTCTGAGGCCGGGGCTAAGTCGGGGACAGTATATCTCCTTATTTGGAAGCACGCTGCTCCCTGGTACTGTATGCATTCACCTCTTTGAGACTCTTACGAGAGTCATACCTTGGTTACTCAATGTTTTTCTCCTCCACCCTTTTTTGAACACATAGTTAATGATTATATTATTATAATGATTATATATTTCCTTTGGATGCGAGAGTACATTAATCCCACAGAGTCAGCTGAGTCACCGAGGTTCATCTCAGGGGCGACAGGAGATGTAAATGAGAAACACATGGCCGTCCCTCAGAATGGAGGCCGTCTTTCTCTTTCCCTTTCCCTTCATATAGGCAAGGTAATGACTTCCTTTAGACCGATAGTAAACACATTCACAAAGCAGGCGAACTTTGACTGTGACATAGTCAGAGTCAGTTAGAATTAACCTATAGAACAAAAGCAGGTGGCTCCTTTCTTCCCTGTGGCCGTCCTAGAGCCCTCCCTGCCGTCCCCTCCTCTCTGGATGAGCTGAGCGAGGCATGGGAAGGTGTACGGCTTTAGGGGTCAACTCAGGCTGAGTAACCTCAATTAATCCCAGTGGTGGCAGGAGGTATAAATGAGTAACACATAGATGTCACTCAGAATATAATCCGTCGTTAACTCTTGGCTTTCTCCACACTTATTTCATTCATGCAGGCGAGATAATGCTTTTAATTCCTTTAAACCTACGGTCCATTTCACCCATGTATCTTTATTGATATAAATTGATTGGGTGTAGTATTAATACTATAGTCATATATTTAGTAGGAAAATAATATAGTTTTATCGTACCCTATTATATATTTTATTATTGTGTCATATTATATTCATAGATGTATAAGCTATTTAATATTTGTAGTTGCCCTACTATATGCTGTGTTATTTATGTATACATACTGCAAACAGCATTCTACTTCTGATTATAATAGCTCATTAGAAAAAAGAACCAACTGTTTTATTGTTGATCTCAAGGTCATGGCTTAATCTTTGTATTCAATAAATGCAATTATTATTTGTATTCCTTTAAACAATGTATTCAGTCCAATGGAGCCTATACCTGTGGGGGAAAATGTTTGTAATTTGTAAGTAGGTAACAATGAACAAAACAGCCCCATATTATAAAACAGATGTTTATTGTGTCATTATGCTAATGCAGGTCTTCACCAACCTACAGGCCTTGGTGGATTTACCTAATTGCAATTAATTATTAAAACATTCAGTACACACTTAAAAAAAAAGTAATTAATCTGAGCGCACAGATCACATGCAATTTATCCAAATTGTTGTTATTCATAACTATAAAAAGACCTAACATGTTGACCAATTGCTGATTTTGTGGTCCCAACCAATTGAGAACTCTGTAATTATCTAGCAACTCACGTAGTAAGTTATAGGTAATGAGGATAGTTAAACAATCATATTAGGCCAATATATAGGCATAATTGTATTGTATACAACATTGCTGTTGATAGCACTTAGTCCAAAGGATAGAATGGCGTTGGAGATTTTGTCTGTTTGTTGAGAAATGTTTATTGTGGTCGGATATATGCTTGCAATGGAATAAAGCACTTAATAGCAATAGAAAGAATAGTATTTGGTCACTATTTGGGAGACGATTTAAGCATTAAAGTGACTGTGAATAAAAAATCAAAATCATTTAGAGGCAGGAATGGGTGAGGGAGGGGTGAAGTTATAGTAATACAATTATAATTTCCCCCTTAGCACTAGTCAAAATTGGCATTTTTGACTTATGCAAATAAAATAAGTGAGTTTGTTTTTCTTTGGTCCATATTTGATTGTGCTGCCTGAGGACCTAGCAGAAGACTTAGATGGTGTTTATCCAATGAGAATGTGAGCATTTGGGGATTCATGACCTCGGTTGAACTGCGCTTCCTGCTGTCCAGTAAGGACATCAGTAGTGTCATGTGCTTTCACAAATTTCATACAAACCATTCATAGTGTTGTTTATCCTGATTTGTAGTTTCACAGGGCTATTGTTGGTGTGTATCTGCTTCCCACTGTTATTTATGTATATATACGTATATACAGTACATATTAAAAAGTATATATATATGTATTCATACATAATATTATTACGATACAAACATGTCTCGCTCGCTGTGTAATTGAATGTTCTATACCTAATTGAATGTTATGCCACTAATGTAGGCCTACACTCTGCTCCCTTGAACTCTCAATGCCACCACAAGAGTGTGATAACATCACATAGGATGTGGCTGAACGATTGACCTTAATAGAACCCTAACAACACAAAACAGTTTTAAATAAAAAATATTCACATGGTTGGGTTGTGTGACTTGTTGTTGTTGCTATAATTAGGGGACAAGCAGACAATGTTCCCGAATGTAATTGTTGTGTCTTTAGTGATATATCTTGTATTATTGCTCTTTGTACTGTATAGATAAATACCAAAGTATTATTATTTAGTAATAATAATAAATAATGCATAGTATGTCGTACATTATTTAATCAAGTTTTATTAATACTTGCAATAGAATATTACTTGCAGTGTGAGCATGATGTGTGAGCACATTCATTTTAAATAAATAGCATTCTACTTCTGAAAACTTTTTCCCAAAAATGTTATGTTGATCTCAAGCTCAAGGTTTGATTGTTGCTTTCAATTAATGCATAATTAAGGATAAGGATTTTTAGCGCTCTTGGAATAGACATGTTTAAGACCCAATTGCTATTATTATGTCAAATAACCTTTATTCTAGACTGCGGATGCACGTATCCTTATTCAAGGATTTTGTAATATTATTATTTTATTTATTTATTTGTGTGTGTGTGTGTGTGTGTGTGTGTGTGTGTGTGTGTGCGTGTGTGTGTGCGTGTGTGCGTGCGTGCGTGCGTGCGTGTGTGTAAACATCAGAAAAAACATTTGAAAAGTGTGTATCTAAACGTACCTGGCCAAAAAAACCCTGCAAGCAAACGTGTATTTATCTTTCTTTCATAAATGTAATTATTATAAATATTATTATTAATATATTTCATCATTATTATTATTTCTTTATTATTTGTATTATTTTTTGGTTATCATTAACTTTTTTCACTATCAGCACCTTTTTCCAAATCTAAAATAAATGCATATTGAATTTAAATAAATAATAATTGAGAACGAGAAGGTGTTCAAGAGAAATGTAAAAGAGGGAGTTAAAGAGGGGTAGTTTAATTATATGTTAACGAGGACAAGTGAAAGGGGGAAGGGTTTAATTATATGTTAACTAAGGGTAGTCAAAAGGGGAGGAGTTTAATTATATGTTAATGAGGAGGAATCGAAGAGGAGGAGTTAAAGAGTTATGGTTGAGAGGATGAGTCAAACGGCGGAGTTAAATGTATAGTCAATCAGATAGAGTTAAAGAGGAGTTAAATATATTTATAAATGAGGTTGCCTAAAAGAGCAGTCGTTGAATAATCTGTCAAATGTGAGGAGTTATAGTAGGAGTAAATGGTTATCTTAAAGATAATTTGCCAGGGTGATGATGACATAATGGTTCTTTTGAAGAAATGAACTCGTTGAAATGCGATTCTCCTTTATAGCTCCAAAATTCAACACATAGCCTACTTCTGCTCGAGTCGACGTAACTCTGGAGAAGAAGAGGTCCATTTCTTTTTAAAACTTTCCTTTTATTCGATAGGCTTTCACTCTCGTTTGAACTTGAAGGACTAAATTGCAATAGAAATGACAGAATGTGGTTATTATTCTGGAGAAGCTTTTAAACGTACAGGGCCTATTACACTGTAAGGCCCTGTACGTTTAAAAGCTTACAGTGAATACAGAGGCATGTCAATAAATATTGTGTGAAACAACAAGAACAAGAAATCAGTTAAACTCACGCAAACACTTTTGAGGGGGAGAATTAAGAACATGAAATGATTCGAAGGAAGCTATACGAAAAAGGTCAGCTTTAGGACGATTCAAATTATTCACTGAATCTCCAATATTAATTTTCACAGGTTGAGGCTATGCACTTAGTTTTCAAGAAATATCTGATTTGCAGCGTCAGCGATTTCCATCTTTTTTTCTCCTCTATCTTTAGAAATATTCTACAGCTAGGTCAGAATTTAACTTCTGAATGTTGATAATATTAAATTGTATATATTATATACTACATGCTTATGATTTATGATTCTTTCGATCTTACTCCTTTTCTGATTCTTTAATCTCTAAAAACAATACTTACTAACACTGTTTTAACAGATTATATATGCTTCTGAAATTAAAATGATTAATTACAATCCCAAATGTTGTTTTCTTGTAATTGCACTATATTTCCAGAGGAGGGCGCCCGACTCCAGGAAATACAGCGATCCACCAACATTGTAGATTGGGCTCTGTCGTTGGCCCACATTCCTACACATACCTTATTGAAACTTTCTTTTGAAACACAAAGTTTTCATGAAATCATTCAATCGAATCTTAACGTCAATCTTTGTGATATGTCAAATAAAATACATTAAATGTAATATTTAGTATAAATGGTATAATACAATGAATACATCATGATTACCATACACACTCTCACATACACACACACACACACACCGACAAACCCCAGTGTTTATATCCAAATCGTTATTCATACGCCAGCAGTGTCTGACCTAATTACCAAAACATATTAATTATTATTCCAGTGTTAAATAATGAATATGGCAGGGAGCTGTCCTGGGCGTGTCAGCCTGTGTTCAGCTGAACTATAGGCCCACTCTGTGGAGTGTGTGGCTGGCTCCCACCCTGCAGCTGGAGAGGACCACGAGCAACCCTGTGTCCTTGGCCTACTTCCTGAGCTCAGTGCTCAACGCTAGCGCTTCGTGAAGCCGAGTCCTCTTAAGGTAAAGCAGGGCAACGGTATGGATGCTGCATTCTTCATGGTGAGTGGCCCTCTATCAACACTTTTAACTGCTGAGTACAACTTCGAGGCAGAGCGAGAGGGGTTTGATAGCATGTTGATAAAGGCTGTACCGGATTCTAAGTTTTGGTGGATTCATAGTTATTTCAATTGATGACTGTTGTGAGATTTTTAACCAATGATGGTGGCCTGTGTGTGCGGCTGGTCTATATGTGTGTGTGTGGGTGTGTGTGCGTGTGTGTGTGTGTGTGTGTGTGTGTCTCGTGTCTATGTGTTTGCGTTAATTTGTGAGAAAAAGGAGGGACCCTAGCAAGATACATATATAGAGCAGCTGTTGAAACTGCGATTCTAATTACCGATATTCTCAGTTAGAACTGTGGCTGAGAGGGGTTTGTTATAAACTATTTAATATTATACTTATTAAGCACTTTTATCCGAAGCAACTTAGAGTGATTTTATTTTTAGCTACACACCATGAATGAGCAAGTAGGCATCTCCCTCATGTATACAGGTAGACTGCGGATAATGGGGTTGGAACCCAGAGCCTTTGGCTGAGAGTCAGACAGCCCTACCACGAGACCATCCTGCCTCACTGTATACTTTAAAATCTATTCCATACCTGCTGCTGATAGTACATTCACTCTAAGTGGACTCAGAGGCTTCCCGTTAAACTCTAAACTAGTTTTATATGTCCTTTAAACCGTGTATACCCTTATTTCTGTACATGAGTGGTGAAATGATAATACATTTGCATAACACTATTTGTGTTGACGTCATGTGACGTCAGATACTACACTACTGCGTAATATTGCAATTCATCCGAGCATTTTTCAATAAGAAATAGCACTAAAACAAACTATTACAACTTGAAGTTTTTCATACAACAAGACACTAATTAGTTGTGTCAGTGATGGAAATAAATGTCTCCATGACTCACACACCCACACCTCCATGTGAGACTATTTATATCCCATCTTAGTCAACAAGATACAAAGAGGATAAAAGTGTTTATTCTTCTGTTTTGTGTTCTATGTACTAAACTGAACTAAAGACTTAAGCCATGCCTTACTATATTTTAAATATGACAAGTGAAGCGATTGAATGCACATAATTCATAATCCCAATCTGATGTTTTGACACTGGGGGGGGGCAGGGCTAGCCAATGGGGGCTGCTGCCCTCTTCCTCTATAGGTGGAGGAGACATGGATGGATGAAAGGGTGATGAGAGATGAATGAAAGGGTGATGAGAGATGAATGAAAGGGTGATGAGAGATGAATGAAAGGGTGATGAGAGATGAATGAAAGGGGGATGAGAGATGAATGAAAGGGTGATGAGAGATGGATGGGTGGATGGGTGGATTTGAGGATAGAAGAATGGATGGACAGACTGACGGATGGACGGACGGACGTTGGATAGGTTGGTTGAATGATAGATCTATTGGTTGTTTCATTCAATCTATTTGGTTGGTTGATAGATGGGTGGTTGGAGGATAGATGGAGGGTTAGATGATAGATGGAATATAGATTGATAGTTGGGCAAATGGATGACGGGTGAACAGATTAAGGATGGATAAATGACTGGATGATGGATGGGTAGACGGCAAGAGATGGATGGATCATAGACTGATAGTTGGGTGGCTGGATGTGATGGAGGGATGGCTGATTGATGGGTGAACAGATACAGTAGATGCACGATAGACGAATGGACGAGTAGAAACACCATGACTCTTGTGTCATGTGTTCATACGACTGGCACAACGTCAACGCAGACAGAGACATCAGCGAGAATAACTGGAGGCCGGAGAACATACCACGGTTTCTATTTCACACCACTCTCCCCGAACTCCCTTCAACTCTTCTAGAGTGGAGCAGGCCACCCCCTTGTTTGTTTTGCAGAAATGCGTCTTTCTATTCCACCCAAAGTGTTGGTGTATTCACATCCGTGGCGATCAGTGATGGGTGTGTGGCTGAATCTCACAGCTAATAGGCCCTCCCCCAGCACATCTCTCTGGGGAACAAGTGTGTGTTCATCTCTCACGATTGCTTTATTGCTGCACCATTGCTCCTGCGTTGTAGGGCGGCGGGGTGAGGTCGATGTGACTGTGCATGTGTATTACGTGTCTGTATGTGTTGGTTAGTGTATGTGCGCGCGCGTGTGTGGGGGCGAGAGGGGAGAGGAGGGTAGAGGGGTGGGCCGTATTCAGCCAATTTTAGAACCGATGATGCAAAGAAGACACAAGACGCTGAAGCACACGCTCCCACCCTCCCCCTCCTCCTCCTCCTCCTCCTCCTCCTCCCCCCCCCCCGCTCATCACTCCGAGTGGTACAGTCCGGAAGCTTAAAGACACAGTGCAGCTGAACACACATCACATATTTTTATTGCGGTGCGCTTAAAACTAGAGAAAACAGGTTGCATGTCTCCTC
>NC_044054.1:13980440-13990440 GCF_902167405.1 Gadus morhua | reverse complement strand
CTTCTTACAGCAGTACTGACCCTCATATGAAGCCCATTAATAGAATACTGGAATAGTTACGATAAGGCTATAAAGTACTGATTCACATTGGGTTGGTCATTGAAACACAGGATCATTGTACAGGGAAATAAACATGGCTCACATGAATGTCCTACAGAATACCTTTTGTTTGGTGGCATATAACATACGCTTGGTTGTTCTGGTTGAAATGATTCTGCACCCGGGTCCTGTGGAATAGTAAGACGACAGAAATAGACAGAGATCAGGTTTAGCTGGGAGGAAGGTATTCAGGAAGACCAGGGTGTTTTACATAGTTTAATCTGATGCTGCAGTGATCATTACATTTGTTTAATTTGTATTTCAGAGGCGCATATGGTATATCACATAAACTTTTACTAGTGTGAGTTTCTTGCTTGATGCCCTCCTCTCTCTATTACTTTGCCCTTACCCCAGTTACAAGTTATTATTTATTCATTCAGCACACGTTTTAATCCAAAATGACCTGAATTCAGATGAATCAATGAGCAGGTAGGGGTTAGGGGATCTTGCGGGGGACATTGGGGATCGAATAAAGTACCTTACACCCTCCTTCCCAAAGGTTCCAGCTCTAGGGACTATTTTCTCTCTCTCTCTCTCTCTCTCTCTCTCTCTCTCTCTCTCTCTCTCTCTCTCTCTCTCTCTCTCTCTCTCTCTCTCTCTCTCTCTCTCTCTCTCTCTCTCTCTCTCTCTCTCTCTCTCTCTCTCTCTCTCTCTCTCTCTCTCTCTCTCTCTCTCTCTCTCTCTCTCTCTCTCTCTCTCTCTCTCTCTCTCCCTCCCTCCCTCCCTCCCTCTCTTTCTCTCGTTTTGGTCTGCCCCAAGCCTAGTTCGGTGGATTATTCTCTCTATTGCTTTGGTCTAACCCAAACCCAGTTCTATGGATGATTCTCTTATCTTCATTCTTTGGTCTACCCCTGGTTTCCCATACTGCCATACTGCCATCATGGCCTCTTTAAGGTCTCATCCATTGCTGCTCTCCCCCTCTCTCTCTCTCTCTCTCTCTCTCTCTCTCTCTCTCTCTCTCTCTCTCTCTCTCTCTCTCTCTCTCTCTCTCTCTCTCTTTCTTTCTCCATCACCTCTGGACTCCTCCGTTTAGCTGAGCCTCATATTTTTCCTTCTCCCATTTAACCTCCCTTTCCTCTTACGCTTAAACCTCTTTTCTTCTCTCCCTTTCTACCTTTTTCTCTCCTCCTCCTCCCTCACCCTCTCCCTCCTGTCTTTTCTCTTCTCTGTTTCTAGGCATCCCTCGTTAGAGCACTTGCAGATTAATAATATAATTGAGGAGATGTACATAAGGTCAGCTGCTGCGTTCTGAATGTGCAGGGCTTGATCGAAGCTAGTCGCTATCACAAAGCTAGTCTCTACAGCATAGCTGGTCTCAATTATCTAGCGGGTCTCTTTAGCCTAGTTTGTCTAGAATCTAGCTGATTTCTAGTCATTCTAGGCTAGCTGTTCTCCTTAACCCAGCTAGTCTCTAAAGCCTAGCTGGTCTCTATAATCTAGCTGGTCTATATCCTAGCCGGTCTCAGCCAGTCTTTGTAGCGTAGCTGGTTTCTATTATCTAACTGGTCTCTATAGCCTTGCTGGTCTCTATATCCTAGCTAGTCTCTATATCCTAGCTAGTCTCTAAAGCCTAGCTAGTCATTCTATCCTAGCTGGTCTCTATAGCCAAGCTATTTTCTATAAGCCTAACTAGTAAGCCTAGCTGGTCTCCAGTAGCCTAGCTAGTATCTACAGCCGTAGCTGGTTTCTATTGGCCTAACCGTTCTCTATAGCCTGGTTGGTCTCTATAGCATAGTTTGTCTCTATATCTTAGCTAATCTCTTCAGCCAACTGGTCTTTATAGCCTAGCCTGTCTCTATAGCTCCTATTGTCGCTTGTCTCTGTATCTGTGCTGCCTCCATCATGAGCACATTGTCAGCGTCTCTAATTACTATGCTTAGTTTATATTTATTTTTGTGTGTGTGGGTGACGGATGTGTGGTTCTGAATGTGTGTTAGATAGAGAGAGCATGGGATGGGAGGACAGGGATGGGTAGTCCGTGCATCGTATATGTAAACACAAAATATTGCTGAGAGCTCGTAAAATAGAGTTAAGCTGTCAACCTTCCTCTCAAACAGACCCAACTCATTATTCCTTCAGCTAGTCTTCACAACTACATCTGCGTGTGTGCACATGTGTGTGTGTGGGTGTGTGCTTGTTTGTGTGATTGTTAAAGATTGTATTTAGAGTGTTTAGAGAATATGAATAGAGACAGTAAGACAGACACACAGATGGAAATAGAGAGAGACAGGGAACCAAGCGTGCTACCGGCTTGATTCGTACAACTACAGACAGGCTGAAGAACACAGTGGAAATAAATCTGCAATAATTTTATTCATGGTTGCTTCTTTTGAGGAAAGTTCATGTTATCCCCGCTGAAGGACAGTAGAATGCTGGATATCTAACACCTTCTTTAGCAGTAGAGCTACTGATCCAGGCTTCCTTTTGTCAAAGAATGCAGCAAGGTATCAAGTCAATGTTCCAAGTGTTATACCTGAATCATGGCCATATTTTAGTCAGAAACATTTATATCATTTTAGTCTGATACGTGTGTGTTTTAAGTCAATGAATTATGGCTGAGACATATGTTTCTAATAAATGTATCCAAATTGATCATATTCATATTACAAGTCTGACACATCTTTCAAGTCGTAGTATCACCCTGTTCAAGTCTGATACATGTATCGACGCGTCAATGTATCACAACTGGTGCATGGGTTAAGTGCATATATATAGTCTGATACATGTATCTATCAAGGCAATGTATCATGTCTCTATACTAAGTCTGATGCATGTATCCAGATGTAGAATGTAGTCTGAAGCGGTCTCTGTTTCTAGCCTGTTACATGTATAAACGTGTGACGCGAATGACTATCAAAGTCTATACTTGTACAGTACATGTGTCAAGTCCCTATATCTAGTCTGATACATACATCATTTCTAAAATGGTGGTTTTCTGCTCTGTTCCGATGAGGTGGAAGTTTCTGACTATAAACTCGCAGCAACAAGCATATTTGCAGTACAAGCGGTTGAATACAAAATCTGGTAGAGGCAGACTCCCAGAGCGGCCGAGTAAGACCGAACCCTGAACTCTCCTACACAAGGGTTATTTATACTTGAGAACATATGAATGTTATACAATGGCTATCTACCTTACTGTCAGGTCTAATGAGCATCATAGGTACTAATTGTTATTCTAATTATATGTTATGTCATTGTAATGTAAATATACTGAAACGTAATGCCTGATTTATGCGAGTCCTTCTCATTATGTAACTTGAATTAGAAAATTCAGAAATTTTAAATACACAATGTGTAACTCTCCATTTATCCTCTTGGGGTCCAAGATCAATTCAGCTTAAGATGATAACTTATCCGTGAAATTTCCTTCTCTAGATCTGTATCACCTGCAACTCTATCATGTTCATAATCAAGAGTTTCCCATTTCTCAATCAAATGGTCAAGTTCTACATTAGAGCTCATTGACATAACTGTTGTGGAAATGTAATGCACATCTTTTCCTGACACTTTACCATGCATTAATGACATTGATCCATGCCTTGAGGTGGAAGTCCACTCATTTCTAATTCCCTGAGGATTTACCAAAGGTTGTTGTGCGCCCTTTGAAATTCATTCAATTTCAGCCATGTTAATGACTTATCAATTACACGCGTGAAATTAAGTTGTAGATTTTCCTCTTCTCTCTGTGAAATTTGTCTTTTAATTCTTTCCTCTACCCTCCTCTACCTTTACATTTTCTTCTCCTTTATTGTTTGTCTGACCTTCTGGTTTCTTGAAGTACAACCCAGAATATTTCACTAAATCTTCTAGAAGCCTCAAACTCTCCTGTATCAATCATTGACCACTCCTTTTTAGGTTTAAAATTCTCTTAAACTCAGCCATCACACACACGCGTGGTATTGTTGCATAGTATAAGTATTGTTGCAGCGGTCCTTCAAAAATACCACAGGATACACACACACCTGCCACTCTTTATTATTCTCAGAAAGTTAAGTCTTCACCTTGGAAAATACTTAACTTTATCATCTTTTCAACATATTCCCTCTGACTGCAAAACTCCAATCCTATACACCATCCTCATCTGCAACAAGTTCAGAATGAGCAGGAAAAGATTTGAGAGAAGAAGGATAGCCTGCAACATCAGTTGTGAGAATTTCAATTGAATTAGAACCTGCCCCCTTCACAGAGCTTTAAAGCGTCAGTGACAGAGGGAGGGACTTTAAGGCTTGCTGAGATGTTCTCTGCTTCTCATTGTGTTCTGCACTGTCCTGCAACATAGTGAATGTTTTGCATATATTCCTAGACTTTTTAATTTGTTGAAGTTTCATGCATTGAATACTTCATTGGAAAAATCAAAATTTCAGTTGGACGCTGCTTGGGTGTCGACAATGTATTGTAAAGAAGTTATTTTAACTTTTTCAAAACGTCCTCTGCATGGTAACATCAGTCAGATCAATTTAACCAAATCACTGAGATACGGTTCTGCATAATAGAATCCTATCTTTGTCTGAATCTGGTTTCATCTCATAAACAGATTTAGTTGGAATATGCTTAAATATTGATTTGTCTTTAATAGTTAATTCAAAGCTTACTGGTTTGTTTTATAAAGAACTTATACATTTATGAAGTCTATACATGTGTCAAATTCCCCGTATATAGTCTGATACATGTATCAAGGCTATGCCTGTATCGAGGCTATACATGTATCACATCCCTGTATATAGTTTGAGTCTATACATGTATCAAATTCCCCATATAGTCTGATACATGTATCAAGGCTATGTATGTATCGGGTCCCTTTATCTTGTCCTATATAATGGTACCAGATCAGTGTTTAAAAAGCCTTTGATTGTTTGCTGAAGATCATATAACTTTCATAATGTGATTTATTCTTTGCAAGTTAAACCGGTGGGAAGGGTTGTTGAAGGCATTTGATTGTTTTGGAGAGACAGGGAGTTATTGACGCTCTTTTTTCAAAGACGCCTAGATTTGTGTGGGATTCTGATTGGTCAGAATGCGGTGCCTGCCAACTTCGTGACGATAAAATCACAAAATGCCTGTGATTGTATGACCTAAGCCCAATTTTACAAGGTACTGTTGTGGACAAAACACAACACTTCAACAAACTAAGAGAGGTTGAGGAAGCCAAAGTTTGAAGATAAACACTACGAACAACAAAACCTGAGTTGATTTGCAAAGAACTCCATTTCTGTAATAAGGCAGAAATATATTCCCAAATGTGTGGATTCCTCTTACATGCAATTATCAATCACAACACCCTATGCATTGGGCCTAGAAATAAGGCAACAATTCCAATCAAAGAATACAAATGCCTATGCTACATATATAACTTAAATAAAGATGTGACAGGGATGAGCACATTGTAAAACACTTCTACTCAGACAGTAAAGCATACCTCCAACTAACTGATAGCAATACCACCGTATGTGATTGTGGAATACATTTGTGAAGCAGATAATGCTTAACTTTGACTGTAACATTATCTAGTTCACTTTAACATACAAGTCAGTATAAGTACAGCGAGAGAAAGAATGCAGGGGGCTCCTTTCATCTTTTTGGCCGCCATGAAGACCTCCCCATTAATTCCGGTCAGGATGAGGTGAGCCCAATACAGAGACTTTCATAACTTCAGGGGACCACTTCGAGTCAGCAAAGCAAACAAGGTTTTACTCAGGGGCGGCAGAAGGTGTGAATGGCTCATACATGTAGACGTCATAAAGCCCTCCTGATCTTTGTATGTCAGGATAGGGTGAACCAGATATCGAGAGATTTAGTTTTAGGGATCCCCTTGAAGACAGCTAAGTAAACAAGTTTCATCTTAGTTGCAGCAGAAGGTGTCATATCTGTCTCACATGTGGATGTCCCTGAAAACGTAGTCCTTCATCCACTCTGGGCTTTTTCCGCCCTTATTTGGTTTGTGTAGGCGAGATAGTGATTATACTTCCTTTTAACGTACGTCAAAGTTTTCCCATGGTCTTTGGCTCTATGAGTCATACGTCCTTCCTATATTGTTCAAGCCTCACCCACCACCTCCCTTCTACACAGCACATGCCCCAACAATGTGTGAGTGAACGTTGCCATCTATCGATCGTCTTAGGCTTCATGTACAACCTCTGCCACTCACCCACTCGTTCAACCACAACTCTGATGCAACACATGCACCGACACACTAACACATAAACACAGACACACACACACACGCACACTCGCACACTGGCTTGTAAAGCCTGACCATGTTTTAGATTGCCGGCGCAGTGTGACCGCTAAAGCCTGCCACACACATAAAGATAATCGGGCTGATTTTGCTCCGATTTTCCCCCTTCCGATCACGGACAGACATCGCCCGATTATCTTAAACTCTTAAGATTATTTTATAAGATTCTCTTGTAGTGTGTGGTGTGTTAAGAGTGAAATTCGGCCGACAATCGGCTCCGAAATCAGTCGGCGCCGATAATCGTAAGTATTAAACATGTTCAATATTTAAGATTATCGGCGGAGAACGTTATGGTGTCAAACGTCTTGTGTGGGGGGGAAGCCGACAATCGGGAGTCTCCAACGTGACGTAATATTGAATTTAACCAATAAAGAGCGAGCTGACTGAACACGGAATTATAACGAGCTATCTCCATGGCTACGATATCCCTGAATACCACTAATATGGCGAAGACAGTTAAAGTTAAGGGATTTTTCAGTTAGGATTAATCCCAAAACCACCATCATGCAGTCGGTATCCAGCTGGTCCTCCATGAGTTTACACCGGTTTACACTCGCTCTTCTTCACTTCTTCTTGTAGTTAGTTCAATGACTATTTTTGGTGTGACTGCCCCCACAGGTCAGTCAGAGTACTACGTCAGATCACGTTTGTTCATGCGAGATTTCTTGCTTGAGGGACAAGATTCTAGTGCGTCTGAAGACAAATCTTTATGTGTGTGGTGTGCTGTGTTTGGAATATCGCAGGACACCACACACAATACGATCAAAACTGTTAATGTAATCTTAATGTGTGGGGTCTCTCACAGATAAAAAATCGGTTGAGATTTATAAAATCTTTATGTGTGTGGCAGGCTTAACAGTGTTAGTGTACATTTTCAGTTTTATAAATGTTCTTATGTTTCAAAACAGCAATAGTAAGCTAAAAAACGATTTATTACGGTATCGAGGTGTTACAGGCAGTAACAACTTCACATCTTGTCAATCTGAAGATTGAATTAGTACTATTAATGTAATAATTACAGAACTATAAGTCTATCTAGCTACTTTCAGTGAATTATTTTTAGATTTATTTGAATTATGTTGTCTTTCTGTATCATACACTCTTTTACAATCGACTACTGCCAGATGGGATACGTTAAAGTATCATACCAGAGTCTCAAAATGATCAAGTTATTACCAAGAGAACAAATAGGCACCAATGTGTTTTTACGAAAACACATTTACATTAAGAGAAGCTACTTTTGTGTAAATATTATTATTTGAATACATTCAACATTTTCTAATAGCAATAGTTGCTGTAGTTATATACGGAAGGGGATCTCACACTGATAAAAGCAACATTGAAAACTAAAGTTCAATAAAATAATTATATGTATTATATATATATCAGTGTTGCAAAAGGATAAAGTTATCGTACTTTATGCGAGGTTTGGTATTATTGATCTTACAGAGCGCAAAATGATCATACAAATATGATATAATTTCATACTTCTGGCAGTGCCGTTGTGGGCCAAGTTTGTGTTAACCAATTATACGTTTGCAGATTCCCGCACACAATAACATGATTGCTATTATAAAGTCGAATCTGATTAGACTGTAGGTAGACTGTAGACATTGGTATCGACATTGATCTTGAGTAGACTTTGGGAATTTGCTTTTATTTAGCTTCAAGTGTATAGATGCTTCCACAGAGTTGCCATGATGCTGACCCTGCTCTTTCTAGAAATAATACATCCACCCTCCTTCTCTCTCTATCTCTCTTGGTTTCTATCTCTGGTTTTAGGCACAGAAATAATTTGAATTGTCTAAAAACAGTAAGTGTAGAGGGTGTGTATTTTGTGGCATTTTAAGGCGTCATTCAGAGTTAACAGTCACAACTCTCTTTTCTCGTGTGTGCACAGTTCACACACGCACGTTTGAATCGTCCCTAACCGTCTGTCCATCTGTATAACTCTTTTTGCCCTCTCTACCATTTCACTCTCCTGCATTCATTAAGTGTAGTTGCATCGTTGTACTGCTGCTTACTGCTGCCTTGGATGGTACTAGATGTAAACCAATAGCCTACAGGCCTGCGTCTTCATGCATTCATAGAATGGGGAACGTGTTAACACTCAAAGCTCCATTCACAATCTGTTCGCTGAACACAGAACTCTTTATTGCTCCTATGGTCAGACATAAAGGACATTGGACAGTAACTATAGACAGGACAATCTTCAGCCAACAAAACAAAGAGTGCTAGTAACGATTTGTTATATTTGGTTTATCAACCCCATTTTTTTTACAAAACGAAAAATGATAAGTCGCCTCTTGTCAATCCGAGTGAATCTCCTGAGTTAATTATGATTCATAATGAATGGTATTACTGAGCGGCCTTGTGCGTCACCACAGTAAATGGCCGTGTCAGCTGGTGTTCGGAGCATCACTGACCCCGACGGTCAGCTCCACTGACGTGATGCTGGCCTTAAACTGTCCGCATGACGGATGACAGTTTGGATCCATCCACAGACGCCACGGCTGGGGAGTTTGTCACCTCCAGTCAGTCATCCAGCAGACGCTTTTATTCAAACTGACTTACAGCGTAGTGAATACACAGACGTTCTCATAAGGAGCAGGTAGGGGTTAGACAGTGAATACAAAGACATTTTGTTAAGGACAAGGTAGGGGTTAAAGAGTGTATATAGAGACGTTTCCGTAAAGGAGCAGGTAGGGGTTGGACAGTGAATACAAAGACAGTTCATTAAGGACAAGGTAGGGGGTTAGACAGTGAATACAAAGAGAGTTCATTAAGGACAAGGTAGGGGGTTTGACAGTGAATACAGAGGCAGGTCATTAAGGACCAGGTAGGGGTTAGACAGTAATTACAGAGACAGGTTAAGAGCTGGTAGGGGTTAGACAGTGAATACAGAGACAGGTCATTAAGGACCAGGTAGGGGTTAGACAGTGATTACAGAGACAGGTTAAAGAGCAGGTAGGGGTTAGACAGTGAATCCAGAGACAGGTCATTAAGGACCAGGTAGGGGTTAGACATTGATTACAGAGACAGGTTAAAGAGCAGATAGGGGTTAGACAGTGAATACAGAGACAGGTCATTAAGGAGCAGGTAGGGGTTAGACAGTGAATACAGAGACAGGTCATTAAGGAGCAGATAGGGGTTAGACAGTGAATACAGAGACAGGTCATTAAGGAGCAGATAGGGGTTAGACAGTGAATACAGAGACAGGCCATTAAGGAGCAGGTAGGGTTAGACAGTGAATACAGAGACAGTCCATTAAGGAGCTGGTAGGGGTTAGACAATGAATACAGAGACAGTTCATTAAGTAGCAGGTTGGGGTTAGACAGTGAATACAGAGACAGATCATTAAGTAGCAGGTAGGGGTTGGACAGTGAATACAGAGACAGTCCATTAAGGAGCTGGTAGGGGTTAGACAATGAATACAGAGACAGTTCATTAAGTAGCAGGTAGGGGTTAGACAGTGAATACAGAGACATGTCATTAAGGAGCAGGTAGGGGTTAGACAATGAATACAGAGACAGCTCATTAAGGAGCAGGTAGGGGTTAGACGGATACATGCAGGCTGTGTGGGCCGAAACACATACTGAGCCTTCTACCTCCTACTGACTTTGTGACAAGCAGGACTTTGAGCGACAGTCTATTCTAGAGGCATTA
>NC_044054.1:13937940-13977940 GCF_902167405.1 Gadus morhua | reverse complement strand
TTGCATTGTGGAGAGACTGATGGCCGCCATGTTGTCCTCTCTAGAGCTGGAGCACCCTGCCATGAAGGAGTGGTTTAAGGTCACAACATGACGTCACACAAACGGGCCATGGAGTGTCACTCCCAGGTTACATAGCAGTTTGAACGCCTGATCCAGTGTGAACGAGCCCTAATTGGGTTCAAACAATTGTAGTTGGTGCAAGCTGGTTCAAGCCAGTCAACATGGCTCCAAACTGGTTTAAGTTAGTTTAAGCAGGTCAAAACGGGTCCAAGTTTGTACAAGTTGGTTCAAGAAGGGCCACATGGGTGCAAGCAGGTTTGGCTGGTTAAAGTTGGGTCAAGCAGGTCCGAACAGGTCCAAGCTGGTTTAAGCTGGTTCAAGTTGGTTCAAAAAGATCCAGATGTGTCCAAGTTGGTTTAAGATGGTTCAAGTTTGTTGTAGGAGGTCCACATTAGTGTAAGCAGGTTTAAGCTGGTTCAACCTAGGTGAAGTAGGTCCAAACGGATCCAAGATGGCTTAAAGTGGTTCAAGTGAAAACGGATTCAAGCTGGTTCAAGCTGATTCAAGCTAGTTTGAAATGTATTCATTAATCTGGCTTTATATTTGATTGAAATATAACATATCAATAAGGAAAATTAATAAGGGAAAAAAAGCAAATTTCAATAAGAGACCCATATTGTGTTTCTTTTACATGAGATCTACATTATATACAACGTTTTACTTTTTTCACTTTACCGAAGCTGCCGAGACATGAATCCATTTCAGCATTCCAGAACCCAATATGTTTTTTTTACATTCCAGGCACGCAAGAATGTGGGATAGTTCTGTTTCCCTGCCAAAATATGCAGTGGAGTGATTCAGCGAATCTCCTGCTCTGTTATTAGTTAGGAGTGCCTTGTGACACGGCACCAACACAAACCATCACTCAACATGCATTCATATAGATATATTATTCAGTAGCTCCATTCACTGCTTCAATAGGTCCAGGCGTAAAAAAGGAAAACCTAAAACAAACTGGTTGAAATGGTTTCTTGAAGCAAACAAACAGAACTCAGATTAACTTGCAAAGTTATTCTCCAGTGACTTCCTGTAAATAAGATAAGTCGTGTAGTTGCATATGTTGTTGTTGTTGTTTGTTCTTCTAACAGCTAGAGACTGAAACATCAGTGGTGTTGCAGGGCAGCATCTGTGTTTTGGGAGTGACAGTCCCGCTTTGGGATTCATGTGTACTAGAATCCATTAATCTGTAGCCTATCCCCCCCCTCTTTGGATAATCTTCCACTTTTGTTCTGGGAATTGTAGTTCTATTTTTACATCTCTATCTCTATGTTGTTCTGCTCATTGTACAGGTGTGACGTCATCGCACCCAAATGCATGCATTCAGAATTAGCCTTGTATGGCCATATCCTTGTCAGAACGTTTCCATGGCTTGTACAGAGCAGGTGTAGGAGCAGTTGTTTAGGAGGGGAGGTGCATGTTGTACGTGTGCTGGGGAAGAGTTGCTCCGTATCCTGTGGGTGTGTTGAAAAGGGAGCATACAGAGGCAGTCATCAACACGCCTGTAGATTTAAAACATACAGGTCTCTCTCTCTGATTCTCTGTCTCTTTCTCTCTCTTGTTCTCTCTCTCTCTCTCCCTCTTTCACCCTCCCTCCCTCACCCGCCGTGACAAACCTTCTCTATGAGTCACGGAAGCCTCCCTCTCTCTCTCCCACCCTCTTCCTCTCTCTCTAACTCTCTCTCTCTCTCTTGTTCACTCTCTCTCGGCTCTGAAAAACCATTCCCTTTGACACGAAGATAATATCCAAAACCTACTCTGGCGACGAGAAAACTCGTCCAATTCTCTCAATATCTGCTACGACATCCCCCCCGCTCCCTCTCTCTCCCTCTCCTCCCCCACCCCCTCTACCTCCCCCTCCCTCCCCTGCCTTCCACATCTCTCTCTCTCTCTCTCTCTCTCTCTCTCTCTCTCTCTCTCTCTCTCTCTCTCTCTCTCTCTCTCTCTCTCTCCCGTTTCTCTCCTCTGTCTCTCTCTCCTCCTGTACTGCGGGTGTCTGAGAGCCGGGGATTTTGTCCTCCGTCTCTTGGCTAATGAAGGGCCGCAGTAGCATCCCTTCCCTCTGTCCGTGTGTGGTAGGTGGCTTTACCTGTATGTACCCTGCTCTGCTGTCTGCTGCTGTCCTCCGCTTGCTGTGTTGACATGATGAGCGAGTCTGCTTCGAGGCTCTGGTGGTGGTGGGGATGTCTGTGTGTGTATGCACCGTATGTGCGTGTGTGTGTGTGTGTGTGTCGGTGTCTGTCTGTCTGTCTGTCTGTCTGTCTGTCTGTCTGTCTGTCTGTCTGTCCCTGTGTGTATGAAACAAACGCAGTTGTTCCATATTTCTGTGTGCGTGTCTGTGTGTTTGCGTGTTGGGAACACGGTTTCTGAGATGGAGATGTGGCTGTTGGCGTGTGGGTTGTATGTTCATGGTTATTCATTTGGAGGCGTGGAGGGGGTGGGGGGGCCGGGCACATGTGGGTGTGTATGTGTGTGCGTTGTTCCGCTCATCATGTGTTCTGCTCATGTGTTCTGCGTGTTTGTATGTGCACAGAGAACTCGTGTCGGACTTGTTGATTTTTTAATTATTTAGCTCAGCTTCTAAGTGTGCGTTCTTGTTTTGGTTTTGGATTCCATAGGTTTGCTCAACCAGATGTATGCCTGCTTGAACTGCGTGCATAAATGTGCGTAATGTATTTAATTTTATTGTATTCATTTATTCTTTCATACCCAAAAAACTTGTAGGGAGGGATTTATGACTTTCAAGGAATGCATTTTAGATGACGTTCTCAGTTTGAATTAGCCTAATTTCTAGAACTGACTTTTCGTTTATCAACAGTTTACATTTATGTCTATCAGGTTTTTGTCTATGTTAAAGGGTGGCATTTGTGTGTCTATTTACTCGTATGCATGTGTGTGTGCACACGTGTTTGTATGTGTGCACAGACACTGCATCTCTCTCACATGCATCTGTTACGTCTGCACTGGTATGTGTTCATATCTCTAAATCCGGAACTTGTGTTTGTGAGGACGTGTGTTTGTGAGGACGTGTGTTTCCGAGGATGTGTTGTTTATGAGGACGTGCGTTAGCGAGGACGTGTGTTTATGAGGACGTGTGTTTGTGAGTATGTGTGTGTCTGTGAGGATGTGTGTTTGTGAGGACATGTGTTTGCGAGGACATGTGTGTTTGTGAGGACGGGGGGGTTGTGAGGAAGTATGTTTGCGAGGACGTGTTGTTGTGAGGGTGGTTAGTTGTTATGATGTGTAGACATGAGGAAGTGTGTTTGTGAGGACGTGTGTTTATGACGACGTTTATTTGTGAAGACATATGGTTGTGAGGACGTGTGGTTTTGAGGATGTCTGGTTGTGAGGACGTGGGGTTGTGAGGACGCGTGCCGCTCTAGGGACCCATAGTAAGGTAGCTTTTCAGCACGGTTAGCAGTGGAGCTAACATGCTGAAATTGGTCTGAGAAGAAAACCTTTGCAAAAATAATTAAGCCATTAAGGTATTCACAATGAAACCCAAATGCATTGCTGATCTACGACCTTTGAGAGTGGTGTCTGCTAGGAAGACACATTTCCCAGAATATAGAGACACTCATTGTGAAATAATCATTGACTCAATGGTAGGGAGCGGAGTGGTTTCTCTCTCTCTCTCTCTCTCTCTCTCTCTCTCTCTCTCTCTCTCTCTCTCTCTCTCTCTCTCTCTCTCTCTCTCTCTCTCTCTCTCTCTCTCTCTCTCTCTTTGCTGCTTTCTAAACTCATACTCACTCTCCTTCCTATAGTGTTCCCATGAGCACTTGTATAAGCCTATTAAAAGGAGGCTTGTGTTGCTTTAAAGGGATGTAACTGTGGTATGTTGTTAATATGTGAATTGATTCACCATGTAGATCCTACACCAGTTTAATTAAACAAAGCATTCAAACGAAGGGCTCTTCCAATGAGACATAGGTTATAAGTCATGTTTTTAAGCCACTACTCCTACATACCTCTGCTAAGAAAAAGAAAAATATGTGTAAGAATAATGTCTTTTTTTCACTGATTTAAGCGTTTCCAATGACACCTTTAATTTAAGAACAATGTTTATTATTGTCATTACACAACAGAATTAGCTCTCTGTATTCAACCCATCACTAGTTATAGCACTAGGAGATGTGGGCAGCCGTTACTATGACGCCCAGGGACCAACTCCAGGACACTTTAATGTGTTTAGGGTGTTGGAGAAAACCCAAGTGAACAGGTAAATAACAAACTCCTCACAGAGTGGTCCTCTTCCCAGGACTTTCTCATCACTGTGCACTCGTTCCACCCACAAGTTACATTGAGTTGATTTCTCAAAATAATGCTTGATCTGTAGTTACGGTCACTATAATACAAACCTAAGACTATTAGAATGACTAAACTACCTCTTTGTACTACAGCTGAACAGACGTGAGCTGTAAATAATCTGTAAATTAAGAGATTTGAGTATGAACTCCAAACAAACCACAAACAACACTAAACGAGGGGAGATGTGAAGTAAAGGAGAATGAAGCAATAAAACGAATGGCAGGTTGTGTGTAAAATACAGTTGGACAGAAGGGAGAAGCACAGCCATTTTATCAGAAGGACGTGGTTCCTTTTCTCACTTCAGTATCTGTGAAGATCCATCCGAAATGTCTTAATCATATGTAAATGTGATTTTTTAGATATGGAGCTAAATCTGACTCCTAGCGCAACAAGCAAATGCCATGACAACTGTACTCACGCAGGATTGGCTGTGTAATATCGAGCCTCGCTGTTGATATGGCAACTACCAAGACCACTTTGTAACTTGAAAAGTGCCCTATAAATATACTGCATTATTAATAAGTGTATTGGCTGTTGGTGCTACTTTTACTAGTGGTATTACCCGTAGTATAAGTGTTATATTTGTATTAGTATTAGTGGTAGTGTTCTGATTATAATAACGATATCAGTATTGGTATTGTGTAGTGGCGACGCTGGCTGCCATCTGTAAGGTTCTGGTTCGATCCCCAATGTATGAAGCCTAACTGGCGGCAGCTTATAGCAAGAAGCTCCTAACCCCTGCACCTGCTCTTTAATGACATGGATCTGAATTAACTGTAAGTCAACTTGGATTGCCTATGTATTACTCAATCATTATGGTAATATTAGTATTTGAATATTCCTTAGAATAATTCCTTCAACGTTTTGTGATTTGCTCATTCAATAAAAACACTTTTGTGAGGTTTGAGGCAGAGGTGCAACCAGTCACTTTATTATATAAGATACATTTGTTGAGGTTGTTATTCTTGTTGTTCTTGTTGTCTGCATAATAAGCTAATGTTTAGCTGTAAAGGCAACAGTCAAACCGAATGTGTACTGTATAAATCATTACAAACAAACCAAAAATTAAAAATATGTTTTAGCAATGACTAGGAACAATGGAGCTAATGAACGTTCACATTCAATGCTGCTTGATTGGTTTCCCTATCTAGAACGTAGTTTTTTAAAGATCCCATGGCATGCTACTTTATGAATACTTTTATATAGCTGTTAGTGGGCCCCTAATACAGTACTTGAAGACGTTTAAGAAATTCAGCATTGGTGCAGATTACTGCCACTACGAGCCAGTCCCACAATGAGCTATCCACAAACGGGCCGTTTTTTAGAGGGGGTGTGGCCCTGAACAGCTTGCGGCCACGAAACCATGCGCTCATTTTTACAGTGGATGTATCACAATGACGAGGCTCACACCGCTTTTCCCCGTATTCTGTAAATATTCTAGAACACTCCGGGTGCTCCAATGGGAGTCCTGGAGCTCGATATCTAAATAATATAATATTATACATAGATATCTATATCATATAATATATATTATCACGGCAAAAAGCTATGTGCGCCTCCAGACAATATTATTAATCTCAAACGACTGCGTCGGGTTGTCTGACGTCTCTGGTTCTTCCACTTCCACATCAATCGTAGACTGAACCGCGACATGGAGGAGAAAGGGATGCTCGCCCACGATTGTTGACCACGATTGTCTCCCGCCAGAGCCCTGCTTCCCCGCTGCCGAGGCACAACCGCCTTGGCAGCGGGCAGTGGGCAGCAGGCAGTGGGAAGCGGGGCTAAGGCGGGAGACAATCGCGGGCAACAATCCCTTTTTCCGCCATGTCGCGGTTCATTTACTTCAGGGAGTCAACGCCAAAGTTCCTTTCCCCACATTCATTCTCAACCATGGCTGAGATAACCCCCATTCTTCTCAATACCAGAGACGTCAGAGAGCCCGACGTGTTATGCGCCATAACACCAACAGCAGAACGGTTATCCAAATAACATAGAAGTGTACAACACTTTCGCTACAATGTGTGTATTCACACATACCCACACAAACACACACACATGTGGCGCTCGCACGGTCGTAGTTCATTGTCTCATTGGTGGGCCAAATTCTCTGAGTGGGCAAAGGAGATAAAGGGGAGGTACCTTTTCAAAGGCAGAGCAGGATACCTACTGCACGTTTTTCACCTTACACCATTTTCTAGCTACTGAGGGACCACAGGCAGACTAGGGGAACTCATATTAATGTTAGAAAACCTCATGTTAGAAAACATACATGTTCATGCCATGTAACCTTTAAGTTACGGAAGCAGCTCTTTTTAGATGGAGCTGCAGGTGTTTAGGACTGAGATGATTCCTACAACAGAACCTGTTGATACTATGTGCTTAATAGGTATAAACATCAGTTTTGGCAGGGGACACATTGGGTTCCATAGCAGCAAGTGTGAGGGGTGACCATTGTCACAATGTCACACTTGCTTGAGCAGATATTGCAGCCAATATAAAACTACCACTCTATAATATACATCTACTGTATATGAAATATAGTTCTCAAAAAACTCTAGAGATGTTTTAAACATGTACAGTATTTACAGTACTGCACTATCTTCCTACCGTGCAGTGTGAACAATAATTTATGCTATAGATGTATTCATGTATCTACTAGGACTTCAAATTGAATTCTTGATAAACAATACAACACCCTATCTCTTTGATGAGTACATCATGATAATTCTATAATTATGTTATACTACACAGTACAGTACACCGGATATATAACTTCAGTATGTTATACTACACAGTATTACAGTGTAGTACATCTGAAACATAACTCACTGTTTATGGGATACTACAAAGTATTACAGTGTAGTGCATCCGAAACCTGACTCACTGTTTATGTTATACTACACAGAATTACAGTGTAGTAACCCTGAAACCTAACCCTAGACGTTTATGTTAGTGTAGTACATCTGAAACCTAACTTACTGTTCATGTTATACTACATAGTGTTACAGTGCAGAAGCGCTGAAACATAACTGTAGATACGGCTCTGGAGTGCAGGTGTAATCAAGGTGTAGTGGATATCTCTCCCTCCTTCTCCACTGGGACCAGAGAGCATCTTACTCAGCTAAAGCTGCAGGTATTTCCCCTTCCTCCTACGAGGATTGCTAGATTAACCAGCGCTATCCTCTCTCTCTCTCTCTCTCTATTGCTCCCTCTCTCTCTCTATCGATCTCTCTCTTTCTCTCTCCCTCTTTGGCTCCCTCCTTCTCTCGCTTCCTCTCTCTCTTTCGATCCCCATTTCTCTCTCTCTCTCTCTCTCTCTCTCTCTCTCTCTCTCTCTCTCTCTCTCTCTCTCTCTCTCTCTCTCTCTCTCTCTCTCTCTCTCTCTCTCTCTCTCTCTGTCTCTCTCTCTTTGGGCTCTGTTGGTAAATCTTGCAGCATTTATTATTACCATTCTGGGTCTGAGTTGTAGTCGAGGACCTGGGTGTGTTCAACTCCAGGCCGAAGGTCCCAGGTTTGATCCCCCAGTGTGCACAGCCTAAGAAGCTGTAGGCATCCTTGAGCAGGATGACCCCTGGCTGCTATACCGTCGCCTAAATGTCAGCATCAGCATCTAGATTGTACTGTATGTGGCGTTGGACAGAAGAGTGTGCTGTATAGTGACTAAACCAAGACAAAGAGCAGGGGCTCCTATATAAATGCTATTGGTGGTGATAAGGGATCAGGGTGCTCTGCTGATTGAGTGGAATGTTTCTGGGGGTCCCCCCCTCCCATCCCATCCTTGCAGATGTTGTCATGGAAACACACTGGTTCTTTTTTTTGGGGAGGGGGTTCTCTCCCTGTGCTGCAGTGGAAATGTGAACTTCTGTGTGTGTGTGTGTGTGTGTGTGTGTGTGTTTGTGTGTGTGTGTGCTCATTGTATTCACTATGGGAGCCCTCTCTCTTCTTTACTGTGAGGTAAAATAAAAGCTGCCTGTATGCTGCGTATGACTGCAGTTGAAAGGGATGTTTGTGTGTCTGTATATATGTGTGTGTTTGTGTGTATGTGTTTAGTTGTGTTTGTTTGGTGGGGTGTAATCCCAATACATGCTTAAAGCTGTGATTTCAACCAAAATGACCTGGAACTGTTAGTCCCAGGAACTACATTTCAGGGGATTAAAAGGTTCCTTCAGCCACTTGTTTCTGCGGTGCAAAGATCTCGGCAAATAAAGGTCCTTTTACATCAGGCACATGAAGAATAAAGGACTTGGAAACGCAGGAAATACCTAGTAAGAACTTTGATGATGCAAATATCGGAGCGTTGTTTCCATTCAAAATAATGTAATGTAACAAATTGTCCTGTAAAACAACCTTCATGAAATATTCTGCTGTGATGTCTAGTAGTCGATCTCCCCTGTTTCTCTGTGGTCGAGAAAAACGTAATTTGAAGTACAGACGTTCATATGTTCACATGCTAGGCTGAATGGCCTTCAACCCACACATCAAAAGTTTGGCCTTTCTGCACTGGTTGGTTCAGGTAACAATGGCTATAGCTCTGACTGAGACTCACTTAACACTTAAACACTAGCTTAAACACTAGCTTAAACACTAGCTTAGCTAGCTAGCCACTCCTTGACCTTTGACCAGACAACACTATACATCTGCACTTGGACGAATATTCTTTAAATGATCATGATTCCAGCCATTTGTCTTAAGTACTTCAACATAGTATTTATGTATAATTGAGAATTTGGATTTCTGCAAGTTATAATGCAGCCCTAAGGCCCACTTTAGCAGACCAGTGTTTCATCAGTGGTCATTTAAAAACACTATCTGGCTCCAAATCCAAGCAGTAGATAAACAGCTGGGTGTATGATTTGGGAAGATTTGAGCAGTTCAGACAGAGAGAGACAGTGACAGAATGTCGCTGGCAAGTGTGTGGCCTACAACACTAGTGTGAATGTGTTTATCAACTGGTGCTGCAATCACTGAAATACACACACAGACACAAACGCACGCACGCACAAACACACACATACACACAGGTGCGAGCACACACACTGTCCATCATTATGGACTTTAAAAGAATCAATTTCCTGTTTCAGACCTCTAGCATATCTTGATTAAGCCTAACTGTAGTTTTCATTATTAGATATCATTAGATTGTTTATTCATATTTAAATTTGTACACAATGGACACTTGATGTGTGTCCCTTCTTTTCTAGTGTAATGGTGATTAGAATCTTTTTTCAATAAGTATATGAGCATCATATTGGCGTGTGTGTGTGTTTGTGCGCGCACATTTGTGTGTCTATTTTGTGTGTGTCTGTGTGCCTGTGTCTGTGTGTGTTTGCGTGCGTTTGTCAAGTGTCTGTGGGTGTATTTGTGTGTGTGTGTGTTTGCGTGTGATTTTGTGTGTGTGTGTGTGTGTGTGTGTGTGTGTGTGTGTGTGTGTGTGTGTGTGTGTGTGTGTGTGTGTGTGTGTGTGTGTGTGTGTGTGTGTGTGCGTGCGTGCGTGTGTGTGTGTGTGTGTGTGTGTTTGCGTGCGTTTGTCAAGTGTCTGTGGGTGTATTTGTGTGTGTGTGTGTTTGCGTGTGATTTTGTGTGTGTGTGTGTGTGTGTGTGTGTGTGTGTGTGTGTGTGTGTTTTTGTGTGTGTGTGTGTGTGTGTGTGTGTGTGTGTGTGTGTGTGTGTGTGTGGGGGGGGGGGGGGGGGGGTCCAAGTGGTTCTGGCGGATCGATCAGAGCGCTGACGTCACCCAAGTGCGCTGCGCCCGACTCCGCAGTCGGTCCTGAGATGAATGCACAATATTTAAATAGCGGCCACCTGGTGCTATCTCGCCCCCCGGTGGCTCATTCTGTCATCACACGCCAAGAGAATCGATTCAAAATGAGGTACTGATGAATGTGGTGGAAGTTATGTCATTGTGCCCAGTTAGGACCAAAAAGGCGGTCTCTGTAAGCAATAACTAGCTATTTATCCATGCATCATGCTTTGATTAATCTATATATCTATAGGCTATATATATTTGTATAGGCCAACACAAATACAGAATTACTGTGTTGGTTTGTTTGTAGGCCTACGTGTTTGTGTGTGTGTGTGTGGGCGCGTGTGTGCGCGTGTGTATGTCTGTGTGTGTGTGTGTGTGTGTGTGTGTGTGTGTGTGTGTGTGTGTGTGTGTGTGTGTGTGTGTGTGTGTGTGTGTGTGTTTGTGTGTGCCTTAATTGATTAAGTGAAACTACAGCTGGATGATGGATAAGATTTGGTATTATATTTCATATTAACTGATATTTTGGAGTCGTTCAATACTGAAGGAGACTGCTATGATGACTCTTCAGCACCATGGACAGATCCTCCATGTACTCGCTACTAGTCCGAGAGGGGACGCTGTTCCTCAATACAATGCTTCACTGTAAGTCATGTTGTGACCGTGCAACGACTAGACATCCATTTACAATCAAATATGCTTATTTTTGTTTTAGTTAGTTAGCTAATCTATTATTCATTTTATTCCTCGTAATTTAAACCGAAAGATTTCCTTTTAACATGTCGTACATGTACTTAATTGATTGGTTCCCGATCATTCCAGCCGCGCATATGTTACACACTTTACGGTCAATCAAATCAAGCGAAAGAGAGGGAGTGAGGAGAGAGGGATGGGGGACGAGGAGAGTGTGTGTGTGTGTGTGAGAGAGAGAGAGAGAGAGAGAGAGAGAGAGAGAGAGAGAGAGAGAGAGAGAGAGAGAGAGAGAGAGAGAGAGAGAGAGAGAGAGAGAGAGAGAGAGAGAGAGAGAGAGAGAGAGAGAGAGAGAGAGAGAGAGAGAGAGAGAGAGAGAGAGAGAGAGAGACGGGCATTTGACAAGTAGTGATTGTGTTGTGTAGACTTACGTTCACGCCGCTTCACCATGAGATCATAGACCTCATTCACCATGTGCCATCAGACCGGTTTAAACTTTAAAGACATCACTGAGCTGAAGAAGTTTTGCGACTATTCGCTAGTTACGGTCAAGGAGCACCCACGGCTTTCTCCTTGGAGAAGCGGTTCACGAGCTCTCTGGTTTCCCGCTTCTTCCGTCCTTGCTGTGGTTGCGCGCGGTGAGCTCTTGTGCTCCATGGTCTGAGCAGGGCTGATGTCGTCGCTACCTCTGAGGAATTTAAAGTGTCTTTCGCCCGTGATGTGCCAGTGTAAGGTCATCTGCAGCAACCGAACCCTCTCGCTCATGTTCGGGTGCAAGGTAAGCGTTACACGACAGTTTTCATCTCAACGGCAGTGGTGGCGGTTAGGTTTATTCGTGTGTGTGTGTGTGTGTGTGTGTGTGTGTGTGTGTGTGTGTGTGTGTGTGTGTGTGTGTGTGTGTGTGTGTGTGTGTGTGTGTGTGTGTGTGTGTGTGTGTGCGAGTGGAAAATGCAAATTTTAAAAGAAAACTGTAGATGAGTCGCAGTGAAGCAAAGGCCTATGAAAGAAAGCAGTGTGTTTACGGGATTTTCAAGCTATTCGGGTGTTTTTGTTGGTTCCGGTGGGTTCCGGGCGATCACCGGCTTCCCCTTCAGTTGTAATCGGTACCGTGGTCAGTGATCACCGTCTACTAACTAAGGCTACTTACCGATTTTTGCGTATGCACTCATCGTCTCACCGCATTCTACACTGCTATCCCCGTTCTCCACTCGTTGTGAATGCTGATATAGACATGACCCATTTCCAAAGGCCATAACTACTACTACCGTCAGCTCATTGAGACGTACACATGCATGCCTACAAGAGGTACATTTTCAGCCATTTGTGCTGCACGCGTCACATGTTTCACGCTCGTCTTATCTAATCGCATTGAAGTAATCTGATCTGAGTCATTGGCGTTATGCTTTGCATCTCAGCAAACTGAATTGCATTACTTTGTGACCTTGGGGAAAACAGTTTGTTGCTTGTTACTCCAATATCCATCCATCACCTCTTTCCCCTATGCCTGCTTCTTCTGTCTGTGTTACAAGAGACGTATGTGTATGCCGTTTTTGAACGTGGGATATTCCTTGTAAATTATTAGACCTTTGCCAATGTATTGTTTCAGCTGTTTTCTCTTCCCACATTGTTTTTCGAATGCATCCGATTTTGAGCTATATTACAACTGTGTCTTTTCGAAGCTTATGAATCATCTTTGAGACAAGAAGGGGTTCTGCATTTTTAGTAAATCAAACAAACCTTCACCACTACTGCTCTGAATTCTTCATATATATACAGCCCACGCCCCACACCCAGCCAGCCTTTATGGATTAACACTCGATAGTGCTCCATCCCCCTGTATGTGCACAAGATGATTAGATAAGTATCATTTATCATCTGAGTGGTATTGTATATGAAATAAAACCTTCATCGACATAGGGCATCACCCCAGTCCTAACAATCGAATTGTATTATGGTTTAAAGATATGCTCTTAAAATGATGAAAATTTAGATTATACAAATCTGTAATTATAATAATAGTATTGTTACATGTATTGGTCCTCAGGCCTCAGTTGTACTGTACTGTTTATAAGTTGTAACTTAGCAATTATTTGGATGAATACAAATATAATTGTGATGTATAATTAATAATATTGTGTTGAAAAACCCATGATCATTATTATCGTACGTGATATATCAACACTTACCACTTGTGTATGCGTCCCTGTTCCAGCAGAACCCCTAACCCCTAACCGTTCAAGTCTTTCCTGTACAAACCTGAGAAGTATTAAGGTGATAGTCTTATCACCTCATAAAGTCCTACTTTCCCTCATTCTGACAACAGAATCATGTACCATGTGCATTTCACCAGTATTCTGGTCATTCCCATCTCCTTCATATATGCTCAATGCATTTAAAGATATTTACTTTGGAAAATAATAAGAGATATTGAATTCAAACCTCCTATAGTTAGGAGGATTGGAACATTTATAGATTGGAAAATCTATAAATGCAGTATTGTAATTGACTATAAGACTGTTTACACTGAGAGGTGGTGGTTGTGAAACTGATAACAGGCAGACAGCACAAACACACACGGGTGGATGGGGGGACTGGGTGGGTTAAGATAAGGCACTAGAGAATAGTTCCAGAACCTGGGAGCTATGGAGAAGGCTATGTCCTCACAACTACCAAGATTGGACTTTGTGGTGGAGAGATGGCCAGCTGAGGTGGATCTGAAGGAAGGAGACGGGTTAAAAGGGGGAGAGGAGTTCAATGAGATATGGGGGAGCCAGTTGCTGAAGGGCTTTGCAGGTGAGGACAAGGATCTAAAGTTATCCTAGTTTGCATGCCTGGGAGGCAGGGGAGACGGTAGTGCCGTGAATGGTGAGGGTGGGGTTCTGCTGGGCGGGGACTTGGAAACAATAATGAGGTGTTCAGTTTTGTCACTGTTGAGTTTAATGATCTTTTGTTGTTGCGTCCAGTCTTTTAGTCTGTAGGGGGAATGGTGCCGATGTAAATCTAAGTGTCATCGGCATGGCAGTGCAATCCAGGTTGGAATGGTGGTGTCTGTTGAGAGGGTTGATAGAAATGACGAAGAGGAGTTGGCCAAGTACAGAGCCTTGGGGATCGCCTTGTGTGACTTTGGATGAGACCGAGGAGTAGAAATGAATAGAGATTAAGCATGGTCTGTTACAGGACTGGAGTCAGCTGAGTGCAGTGCCTTCAATACAGAGGCCTTCAAGTCGAGTGAGCAAGATGTTGTGGCTCACAGCATCGAAGGCTGCACTCAGGTGGAGGGCGATGAGGATGTTAAGGGCATCGGTGTCAGCGGAAGTGATGAGGTCGTTGAGTTATTTGAGGAGTGCGGTTCCTGTGCCGTGCGAGTGGGCAAAATCTTGACTGGAGGGGTTCAAATAGGTTAGTGCAAGTGGGTTTGGAGTTTGGAGTGTGGAGACATTAGGCATTCCAGGGTTTTTGAGAGGAACGGTATGTTGGAGCCAATAGGAGTTCATTCAGGAAGGATGAAGGCTAGTCGTTTTTTGGGGGATTGGGTTGACAGTTTCAAAGGCGGAGGGAACATTCCAGGGACGGTGAGGAGTTTAAAAGGTTAGTGAGGTAGGGGCATAGTATAATTAGGGAGGCAATACTTCAGCAAGGGCCCACCAAATCCTTGCCATCTTGACGGTTGTCTGTCCTTTGTCTGTGGCCCCTGGTTGTGTACCTCTATCTACTTTGACGTTGCCCAGACAACCGTCTATGGGTTAGTACTTTACCTTTATATGGATGGATCCCCAACTTAACTTTAATCTCACTGTACCCCTTTTTCGCCTTTGTGTACTCAGTGTATCTTGACATTGAGCCTAATCGGCAATGTTCTTGTAAAGTTCAGCATTCATGGTTCAGTTGCATTTGAGTAATAATAATACATTCATACAATCCATTAACAATATCATGTTATATTTTCAGTGGAGTACAATAAGCATCCAGGTTAAAGTCTTTTTGGTGGGATTCTGCTGTCAGAAGATCTTTGTCCAGCAGTAGGTGTACCGGTTGTTATTTTTATTCAGGCAGATATTGTTACACAGCAAAAAGTGTCATGTTGGGAGAATTATATATTTAGCAAAGTATCTTGGCAGCCATCTGAGTTTCAAACAATGCAGAAACGACCAAACCAACTTGGGTTTGCCCAGGTTGAGTTGCGACAAAGAGAATGATCCCAATTAAGGATTTATGAGGTGCTGATCGATAACGCTTCAACCTAATATTCTGATCAATGATCAGCTTCCCTGGGGAAGCTGCTTACTCATTCACCGGAAGTGTGAGCAGTGACCGTCCCATTCCTAGGAGCATGAGGTCTGTTCCATAGCAATATGAGGCCTCAATGTTGCCATCCAATGATATACAGTATATTACATTTTGTGGGAATGCTTTTATTCAAAATAATGTCTTACAATATACCTTATTCACCGAGCGACCATTGTGTATGATTGGGTGCAAATGGAAACTAAACGGAAATGCATCGGAAACGCTTATGGAGTGGGGAAATCGAATTAAAAACAATGCAACCCACCAATATGGCCGCTAGTTGAATAAGGTCTAAGCCATAATTATTGGTGGGCCGCGGTAGGAATAGAACCCCTTAACCCTGGTCGTAGTTGTTGTCATCATGCTCTACAGGTAGAGGAAGACAGCGATGTGAAGACCTTTTGGTTGCTTTCCTATTGATAGGAGTCTGAAGACAACTTGTCAGTCATCGCTAAGTAACCATCTCACGTGAAGAAGCCCTTGTGTCCTTTCATGTTCGCAGCACTGGCTGTAAGGACATGTCCTCGGCCCCGTTTCCATCATGGTACTGATATTCTGAGTGTTAAGAAGGGAACGAACAAGCTAGAAATACAAGCCTGTACTGTAACAGAAATAGAGGCTATTATGCAGAGAGTGACTTAGTTGAAATATTCCAGATGTCTTGGTCGGGGAAATGTACCTCACTTCCATGTGATTCTCTGATTCTGCTCCGTTATGTAATACTGTATAGCTGTAGGAGCGGGAGCGGTGTGCGTGCAGAGATTTACTCATTTAAACAGGCTGTTCTCAGACAGAGAAGTGCTGACAATGAGAGCCGTACTGTTTAGGCTGTACGCAAAATATTAATGTTTCTTTGCATAACTGAATCGGTTGCTGACATCTGTATACTGCTCCTTTTAGGGTTTGTGAAAATAGTTAATGCTCCAAGTACCAATGTTGTTGAAGCTGTGTGGAGATCCTGTTGTGTTGAATGCGTTGGACTTGCACATTTGAAAACACCTCGAGTTCTGAGGCGGTTAGACTTGGTTTCTTTCTCTCGTAAAACAAATCTATATCCCTGAAGCATTAGTATCAGCCAAGTTGTGTGTATTTTATGGAGGCCTCAAGGAGGCGAAAAGGGATTTGTTTAGCGGCTGGAGATCAGCGTTCTAGAGGACATCGATGCTTATTGGGAATTGATCTGCCCTCGCTGTGAACTATGACAGAGCCCGGCGGGATGTAACGCTATCTTGTGAAGCTCTGGGCTCGCGCTGGCTTAGTATACTGCTGCGTCCGCACTCTGAGACGCATCCATGTCCTCGCTGAGAGCAAGAATCTGCTTCGTATGGAAAAGACCCCATCACCCCCTCACCCGCTACCTCACAACCATTTCTTGTTAAATTAAAACTTAAGATCCAAGCCCTCTATTATACCACGCCTCAGATATTGTAATTCTATCACTACGTGAGTCTCACAAACTTAATTATGGCCCAGTGAGTGTCAGTGTGTTGGCCAGCAAGTGTGAATCTTTGTTTGTGTTGTGTTTGTGTGTGTGGGTGTGTGTTAATTTGTATGTGTTTGTGTGTTTGTGTGTTTTTTCTGTGTTTGAGTGTGCAAGAGAGAGAGAGAGCAATTCAATTGTACGTGACCAATTAGCAGGTTTGCATTATGGACCAGTCATTTATTAATGTGCTTCCACTTCCTTTCTGAAAAAAGCCTGTGAAGTGTATGAACAAAAGAAGTCGACGCTCTTGTTAAGAAGGACCGGCTTGTCCAAGCGGCGCCCAACTCAGGACCAGCGCAGGGAAATGGACCTGTCCTCCACCAGGTTCCACTGGGACTCCCATTCAATACGTTCTAGCAAGAACCAGCCCAGGCGCTCCTCCTAGTACCACCAGTATGTGTTGGTAAGGGCCTGGGGGTTCTATCAAACATAGAGACAGACTTTAAGACTGCTTTCCAGCAGCCGGTAATTTTCCCCCTTGTCGGGCAGTGGTGCAGAACGATTGGGGGATGTATTGTTTAAGCAACACATGTAACGACGATGTGAACCCCGTACGACAGAAAGCAAAGCAAACAGAAAGAACACATTGAAATGGATAACAAATGTATGTTGTCGGATGCAGAACACATGACAGTTAATGTCCTTTTACACTTTATGTCAATCATATAATTACAAATCATGGAGCTGCATCGAACTGTACACACACGACACGATTTCCGTTTTGTGAAAAAGCGGCATACATTTAATTGGCAACAGGGTAGATTCAGTATGGCTTTAGTTGCGAATATTGTCCCCAATGACGATCAAGTATCTTTGTTGTCGTCGCCATGGTCACTTGTTGAAGGCCATGTCGGAGGTGTAGGTATATTTAAAAGCCTATTTACGTTTCTCAACGCACGGTATGCTTATTGAATCCCTACCGGTAAACAAAATTCATAGACCTATAATTGTTGCTGTCGGTTACATGCATTAGTAATTAATCACAATAGCAGTTAGCAACATTTCATAGTCTGATAATGTTGATCTCTGCTATATGAATTGAGCATTCATCTTGAAAGCAGTCGGCGCTCAAAGCCAGTGTTTACTTGCTATGCAGTTCACGAATATTGCTTTCTTTTTTTTTTTCATTACGCGTGCAGTTGTATCTACAACAGTTTCGTTTTGGATGCCAACTTTCTCCAAAAGTGTGGGTAAAATACTGTTTGGGAACAGGGAAACACTATATTACACTTGGATTAGAAAGTTTAACTCCCATCGTATTAAACACATAGGATATCTTGGAGCCTTAGCTCGTCTCCACGAGGCTATGTTGGTTGAGCATTGAATCGATCAATCCTTTTCATTATTGGAAAATGCCAAAGCTGCTGAGGTCAATTGTTTTAACGTGACAATTTTGACTGCGTTTGTTGTGCTTTTCTCATTGTTTATTCGATATTCGCCTGATGTAAAATTACTTTTGACAGTTTGCATCCATAATTGTGTTAGTGGTGTGTGCGTGTGTTGTTTTATGGATTGATGGAAAATTCTACTCTTTCAGTGTTAATGTAAAGTAGGATTAGAAGGAGGGAATAAGGATATTTATTTTGATTTTGATTTTGCTTTCTTTTTCAGTTGTTTGTTAATTACAAAATAATGTTTCCTAGAATGTAATTCAACCAATAAGTAAGAAACAATTTGAATTTTAATTAAAGTCAAACATGTATGTGTTATACCAGAGCATCTTCGCTCAACTCCACATGAGCTGGAGGAGAACAGGACCCAGCCTAATCAAAGGGCTGCCATTCCACACCTTGTTATTTTCCCCCTCTTTTGCAATCAAAGCTAATTATTTGGCATCATTTTCGACCCCCACATCGATCCCTTTGAATGCTGAAACAGGCCGTTAATGTGCTAGCGCACCGTCCCACTCTTGCTGTGATTCTCGTGCATGGGAAATTATTTGATTAGATTTCATCTGTGTGCTGATTTGAGAAGCACCTGGAATGGAGAGGCAGGGTACCGGCTAGACTTGCAGACTTGTGGTGCTTATGGATGTTTATCTGGATCCTATATATAATGGATGTATATAGGGGGCTTCTTGCCATCACCCTAGCAACTCTGTCTTGTTTGAGTCTTTGTCATTAGGTCGCAAAACGATATGTCATAGGTTTTATTTTCATCTCATGTTTTTACATGACCATAAAATAATACACAGTGAAAACCCCTGCTGTAATATGGTGTAAGAAAAAACTGATTATTTTGTTAGGTGAAAGAGTAAGGACTGGAGTTAGGTAAATTTATTTACGACTGCTCACACTGCTAACGTAGAACGCAGAATGTAGATCTTAGAACCTAGAATGTAGAACGTGTTGTTTAGATGGGAGGATAGGTGTCTAACGCAGTTGTTAGGGCTTGTGTTCTATTAACCCTAACCCTAACCATAATAGATTATGATTACGATTACGATTAGTCACGATATCAAAATCACGATAATCTGCTTGATTATGGAAAAAATCATATCCCGATTGTTTTGGCCAATATGGAAATCACGATTATTCAAACGATTATTTTTGAGTTTGAAAACACGATGCATTTATTCAGCATTTCTCTCCCAAAAAAACACTTTGCAAATGAGAAATTTGAAATTTCCCATTAAGAAAATACACAAAATGTTAAAATAAAAACAAAAAGAATGTACAAATATGTATCCAGCTGTTCCTATAAAACATTTAATGAATGAAATATATACTTAATATACTTATGTAAGATAATTGCACAGCCCTGTTCTATGGTGCTTTGGTCCAATTCTAAGCCATTCAATTCGTCTTGCTCGTCACAAACCATACTAGAGTCTGGCAAACGACATACTGCAGTGGATGCTATAGGCTGTAGTTGAGTTCTTCATATCCATCGTCAGTATCAAATTAAGCACATGCATTCTCCCTCCAGACAGCAAAGCTGACACAGTTCCTTCACAGGAAATAATAGGCAATTTTGGCAACTTTATTTATATAGCACAGTTCATAAACGAGGTAGGCCAAAAGTACTTACACTTCAAATCTGTAAAAGCTAAATACTACAAGCTATTTAAATCTCCCACAAGGTGGGGAATGACCAACATTGGAACATTGTTGTGGGTTCTTTTCTGATGTAATTAACTAAATGATCCTTCCCGCTTTCTTAAACTGATGTTATTTGTGCGCTACTCGATTACCATTGCTAACAGCCACAGATAATTGCCCCCTTCTAACAGGCGGTTTATTTCGCTAGCTACCTACGCATATGTAGCTACCAGTTAGCGAAACCCAAACCTAAACAAATGGTCACCGATACACCCAGATACTTCCAGCACACACAGCTGGAAGGTACATTTCCCAGAAAACAGCAACACTACCAAGATGTTTCTAGAGAGTTGTCGGTATATCATTCGTATGTGGCTTTCTGACTCGTTATCTCAGAAGGTTGCTCTCAGAAAAGATATCCCCCCCGCCCCCCATCGACTGCGGCCATTTTTCTGTCTTCCCATATTCCGTCCCTCTCTCTCCCTCTCTCTCTCTCTCTCTCTCTCTCTCTCTCTCTCTCTCTCTCTCTCTCTCTCTCTCTCTCTCTCTCTCTCTCGCTCTCTCTCTCTCTCTCTCTCTCTCTCTCTCTCTCTCTCTCTCTCTCTCTCTCTCTCTCTCTCCTCTCTCTCTCTCTCTCTCTCTCTCTCTCTCTCTCTCTCTCTCTCTCTCTCTCTCTCTCTCTCTCTCTCTCTCTCTCTCTCTCTCTCTCTCTCCCTCTCTCTCTCTCTCTCTCTCTCTCTCTCTCTCTCTCTCTCTCTCTCTCTCTCTCTCTCTCTCTCTCTCTCTCTCTCTCCCTCTCTCTCTCTCTCTCTCTCTCTCTCTCTCTCTCTCTCTCTCTCTCTCTCTCTCTCTCTCTCTTGCTGTTTCAGTGTAATGTGAGCCGGCCAGCATTGTCTCTGGCAGGCCTCTGCCACCGAGCCACAAACTCTACTCGGCTACGGTTGCTAGGCAGCTGGTCCTGGAGACAGGCGCCAGCACAATCACCCCCCCTGTCCTCCTCCCCCCCTCCTCCTCCTCCTCCCCCCCCTCCTCCTCCTCCTCCTCCACCTCCTCCTCGTCCTCGTCCTCGTCCTCCACCTCCTCCTCCTGGTTCCACTGCGTCCGCCTCCTAAAAAGTGAAAAAGAGGGGCGGTGGAGAGAGGGACATAGCCATGACCCCCCTGAGAGACTGTTTGTGCACGCAGTCCATTCACATCTGTAGTGCTCTCGATTATCGATTGACAACGCTGGAAAGATTTGAGTTTAGGCTGTTTAGAGGAAGAAGAAAAAAAACTCAAATCCCCAAAGGCTAAAAAACAGTAGAGGAGGATTTCACCTTGTGGTTGTTGGACCGTGGTAATTACACACAGAGCTTGACCTTTCCCTTTCTTATTAAGAGTGGGCCAAAGTCTTTAAGACTCTGTCCAATAAAAGACTATAAACATGTGACTGTACTCTGGACTGTACCATTACCGTTCTCTGACTGTAATGCTCAGATTGAACAAACACTACTCACAACCGTTCTACGACTACGGCACTTTGATTATAATTCTATGAATTTACTATACTACGAATGTACTATGAATGTACTACCACCATACTATGACAGTACTGTACTATGAATGTACTACCACCGTACTACGACTGTGCTGACAGTACAGTTGTTATACGTACAATGAATGTATTGTGCTATGAATGTACTACTAACACCTTACTACGACTGTATTGTAAAATGAATGTACTGCCACCGTACTACAATGTATTGTACTATGAATGTACTGCCACCGTACAACAACTGTATTCTATGATGAATTTACTAACAGCGTACTACGATGCATTGTACTATGAATGTACTACCACTGTACTACTATGAATGTTCTTCCAGTGTACTTTCCCTGTACTACCGTACTACTAGAACTGTACTACCACTCCACTTCTACTTCACTACCACTGTACTACTAGTCTGGGACTACTACCACTGTGCTATGACTGTAAAAACAACTGTATTACTAGGAGTATGCAAACACTAGAGTCCTAGTTTCCTACCACTGTACTACTGGGACTGTATGTCCACTGTACTACCACTGTACTACTGGGACTGTATGTCCACTGTGCTACCACTGTACTACTGGGACTGTATGTCCACTGTACTACCACTGTACTACCGCAACCATCTTCCTTGTGCGGTCATTACTACGGATGGACGGATTTTCCACATGGCTTCACCTCAGCGACAGAACCTTGCTAATTGGCACTGAGTCCAATGAACCCAGAATACCCCACTACTCTCCCCTCCTCACCCCCTAAAACCCCCACCTCTCATGTTTGTAGTGGAAAATTCTGTTGTGTGTGTGTGTGTGTGTGTGTGTGTGTGTGTGTGTGTGTGTGTGTGTGTGTGTGTGTGTGTGTGTGTGTGTGTGTGTGTGTGTGTGTGTGTGTGTGTGTGTGTGTGTGACCATTCTGTGATATCTAGCCGTGATGTGTGACCTACCATGTGTGCCTCGCGCAGTGGGCTTTGGCATGGCGCCCAGGTGTGGCCACGTTATTATGGGTGGATCGGGGGGGTTCCCATGACGAAGCGGCCATGCTTCTGTGTGTGTAGCGGCATGAGCCGTGGTCAGGTTTGCTTTGTGTTGGCCATGGAATTCATAAAGGCACACAAGCTACAACATATATCATCTATACGCCGTGGGACATGTGTGGGCTAGTTGTTGAGTGTGTGTTTGTGTGTGCGTGTGTGTGAACGCTTATTACTATTGATTGTATACTGTGGTTTATATGTTCAAGGTTTGTTTTCCCACTGGTTCAAACTCATAGACGGTTTGGTTTGTGAAACATGTAATATTGAAACATATATTTGTGTTTGTGTGTTTGTGTGTGTGTGTGTGTTTGTGTTTAAGTGCAAGTAAAATTGTTTTCACTGTTTATTTCAGTGTGTGTGTGTATCACTCCCCTACCTTTCTGATCCCCCTGCTTGCCTATGTGTGTTTGTGTGTGTGTGTTACTCTCTTACCTCTCTGAACTCTTGCTTGCCTGTGTGTGTGTCTTTGTCTGTGTGTGTATGTTTGTGTGTTTGTTTCTCTCCTGCCGTTCTGAACTCCGCTTCCTTGTATTTGTGTGTGTATTTGTGTGTGTGTGTGTGTGTGTGGGTGGGTGTGATTGGGGTCGACCGACCAACATTTTTTTTAATTTTACCAAATTTACAATAACATAAACTCCCCCACAAAACTTCAAAATGCCTTTAGGTTTCATTGAAAGAGAATTATCTTAAAACAAAATGTGCACGGAGCTCGGAGCAATATTTCTTCAATTAATAAATGTTAATGCGTAACTAAATAAATAAACATAATAGTTCCCTGCAGTTTTTATAAAGTAAATAAAATATAAATAAATATACTGGTAAAATGTAAAACTGTAGGTCAATTTTGGTCTCTTTTCTTGAGTGCATCCATCTGCAATGAGGATTTAGAGCGAGAGAGAGTTAAAAGGGTGGTCGCGAGCTGACATATGCTTAATGCACGAAATGCTTCATTTTAAGGCAAAACAGCTCTGGAAAGCCTTGAATTAGTTTCCATTATGTAACAGGAAACCTGTCATTCAAAACTAGGCTACTTCATATAGCTGAATATGTGGGCTACAATATATAGAGGTTACTAATCACCTCTGACAACTGAACACCATATTTGCAGGCCATATATGGATTCATAGGTCATAGATGCAGTATCATTCTGTCTACAGTCTCTGCCAGCAATATCCTGCACCTCTTTACAAGAAAAAGAGACAGAGATCGCTTTGGGACAAACTTCATTGACGTAACTAACTATTCATTTGAATGCGATAGCTCGATCGCATTCAAATGCTCTACGAGACGCTTTTTTAACCAGCTTCTTTAGACCATGGGCTAACACGTAAAAACACAGAGTCATACAGGTCACTAATGTTACGTTCGCAATGTGGTTGATAAAATAAGTGCCAGTTGCACTTGCAGCAACGTTACTCAAAGATATAGCTATTAGCTAATACTAGATCAATCAATTATTAAGTTGGTTTGGTTAACTGCATTTCCCTGCCTCAAAGTGAATTATTTTTGCATTTTCGGAGGTTGAACTGAGGAACTGGGCAGGCCTGTTGTCGTATGTATTGATCATAAGATTTGTGTTTTTGAAACATCGAGGATAGAGGATTGGGATGCTTATTGCCATTTTGTCAATACCTGCTGCCTGACCTTTGAAACAAAGCTTGGCACACTCACCAGAGCTCGAGTCGGCAAATGCCTTCCTATGTGCCTGTCGCTGGTGTAGTGTTATGAATGTGTGTCAGGGTTTATGGATTTGTTGAAAAATATAGGTACTGTGTAGAGCAACCCCTCGAAGAGTTAGTTAAAAAAGATACAACAAGGCTTCTGGGGCCTCTTTTCTGTTGGATGATTCCGATACAGGAGTATATCATGTTTCATGAAGATACGTCAAAATTACTTAAACCCGTCACAGATTATCTCGGAGGTCCTGAGGACGTTTGTGGAAAACCGACAATCGTCGGTTTTCCACAAACGTCTCCAGGTCAGAGATAGTTATGCGGCACCGTAGCATTCAGCGGAGCCAGGTTACTAATCTTGACATGTAATGTAACCAATCAGAAATGTTGCTGAGATTTTGCTCTGGACCACAGAGTTGTGGCTGTGGACAGAGAGGGGAGGCTGTGTCATAAATGATGGATTCCGATAATTGTAAGAATGCCGAATATCGAAATCTGATAATTTGCAAGACCTATAATCGGACGACCCCTAATGTGTGTGTGTGTGTGTGTGTGTGTGTGTGTGTGTGTGTGTGTGTGTGTGTGTGTGTGTGTGTGTGTGTGTGTGTGTGTGTGTGTGTGTGTGTGTGTGTCTGATGGTGTGTGTGTGTGTGTGTTCCTTAAAGAAGTACAGGTACCAGGTTGAGTGGTGTTCTCCGCCCCCACCTGAAGCCCCTCTGGTATGTGTGTCCCTAACAGAAGTACAGGTACCAGGATGAGGAGACGCCCCCCCTGGAGCACAGTCCATCCCACCTGGCCCCAGGGAAGAGCGCAGAGATGCTGCACATGAGCGACAAGAACCTGGCCGCCATGGAGGCCCTGCACGGATACACACCTCACACACACATCTCTCCTGTTAAGGTAGGACACACACACACAGACACACACAAACACACACAAACATCTCTCCTGTTAAGGTAGGACACACACACAGACACACACAAACACACACACACATCTCTCCTGTTAGAGTAAGGCCCACACACACACACACAAACAAATAAACATCTCTCCTGTAAGGTAGGACAAACAAACACACACACACACACACACACACACACACACACACACACACACACACACACACACACACACACACACACACACACACACACACACACACACATAAACATCTCTCCTGTTAGAGTAGGATGCGCACAAACACAATAACACCTCTTCTGTTAAGATAGGACCTACACAAACACATAAAGGATATAAACATAAACATAGATGAAATAAAATAACTCTTGTCACTCTTGAAGGTAGTATGCTAATGGAACTACACGCACACACACACACACACACACACACACACACACACACACACACACACACACACACACACACACACACACACACACACACACACACACACACACACACACACAGAGAAGTAAACACACACACATCTCCAGTGACGGCAGGACTAGACAGACCCACCAGAGACCCGCATACTCACTGGACTAAACTTCTGAGGACTCAGATGGTCAGACTGGACTATCAAGAGTCAGTCCTCAAAAGTACTGTCAAGCCAACACATCTCTCTGGTCTACGCAGGACATGTGTGGATAGATTCTAATGGACACACACACACACACAAACACAAACACACTCGCATCACGCTCTTGCATGTAACCCAACGACCTGGCGATGTGCAGATACACAAACACCCAACGCCCTTCTTAACTGCTGCATGTGTTCCCTCGAGGGATCAGATCAGCCGGTAGCAACATAAACATCTATACGTCTCAGCTTTCAGACGATCAGGCCAAAGTCGATGGTCCGCCATCACTACTTAATTTGAATATTTATGGTTGATAAACTAAAACATAATTGCAATCTAATAGGATATTGCTCACTATCAAAACAGTGTTTTGCATATTACATTTTTATATTAAAGGGGACATATTATGAAAACAACACTTTTCCTGGGGGTTGGGGTGATGTTTTGGTCTCTGATGCTCCCAAACGCATACAAACTTTGAAAAAAGTCTGTACATGATTTTTTGAGTGAGATATGCATTTCTGAAAGTACCCCGCCTACATTTACCAAACGAGCGAGTCAGTTTCGGCGCCCCCTCCTACGTAGGAAGGGGGCACATTTGAATATTTCCTCCCACTTCCCCACTCCCCTCCAATCAGAGCATAGCTACGATTTTGTGGAACAGCGGACGAGCAGCTCCGGCGGGGGGATTACAATCCCTCTTCGGCGGCAGTCCAGAGGAGATGACATTGAGGAGAAAGGGATTGTACTCCCGGAGCTGAGCTGCCGGACTGCCGCCGAGCTCCCCGCTCCGGACTGCCGCCAAAGCTTCGGCAGCAGTCCGGCAGCTCCGGCGGTGTACTCCAGATGCTAAACTGCCGCTGAAGCTTCGGCGAGTCTTGCGGCAGTCCGGCAGGTCTGGCGGGGAGAGCTCGGCGGCAGTCCGGCAGCTCAGCTCCCGGAGTACAATCCCTTTCTCCTCCATGTCGCGGTTCATGGACTTCAGAGAGTCAAGGCCCCCACTGTAACGAGTCTTTACTTGTTGTGGAAGTACCAGAGATGGCAGACGCAGTCTTTATGATTCATAATATCCTCTAAGGCGCACATAGCTTTTGGCCGTGATATTAGATATAATATTATATAAATGCCGATGTATTATATCATATTTATTATTATTAAATTATATTGAGCTCCAGGAGTCCGCAAACGGCAACAATCACTTCTCCTCCATGCTGTGGTTCACTCTTACAGCTCATTGGTCAATGGGCAGCAGCTCATTTGTATTAAAGCTACAGACACCAGAAACAGCGCATTCTGAAGGGACTGAAACAGAGGGGAATAGGGGAATTAGGGGCATATTTTTCCTTAAAGCTATTTCCAGCAAACAGCTTCAAAAACATGTTTTCTAGAACTCATATACTATGTTTACTTGTTGGAAAACACCATAATATGTCTCCTTTAAGCTGTATTTATATTTCACCATTATACTTCATAGCAGTAAAGAAGAGAGATAGAGAGATACAAAGGGGGAGATATACACTGTAGATAGAGTGAGAATGCAAGAGAGAGGGAGAGAGAATGAGCCAGTGCTAAAGGAGGAGATGAGGACACTGGACCAGACAGCGGCTAATGGCTGTACACGTAGTGGAACAGGTGTCGCCAGTAGTAACCTGATCATGGTCTCTCTTCAACCGGACCCTTAATGGATGTTTACTGTAACTACAGCCTCCAAGATGGCGGTCCTTGCAGAATAATAACTAATGCGCAGCAACGCGTGTCTTTGCTTAGCCTCCTCCATTTACATACTTTAATACTCTCCTCTGAACTCTCATTCTTCTTGTTTTTTTGAAGTTTAATTAATTATTAACTATAGTTTTTTTTTTATTTAGTCATACAAAGAAAGTGTGTAAAAGGAAAATGGTGCTGTGTGATATTTTCGATGCAGACTACAGGCTAAAGCATAAATCATTGTTTCAGTGTTTTGCTCTATGATATCCATCTAGAAAACTATTGCAACAAAACCTATTTCTTAAAATTTGCCATTGTAAGAAAATGTCAGTGGTTCTGAAAGTGCATTCACTTTACCATGTATACTTCAATGGAGACAACTTCCTTGTGACACCATTATGAGGTCATTAAAATTGTATCATGATTTCATTCCGAGGTCTTGTTCATGGTGTTATAATGAGGTCAATACTGTTTTATTAGGATTGAATGAATATAATGCTATAATGAAGTCTTTGTGACTTCATGGTCATTACGGTGTCTGTGTCTGGTCACCACGAGGTCGCGGTGAGGTCATTGACATCGGCCCTGTCTTCACTTGATCTCCTGAGTGCATTCCGGGATTGAGCGTCCGTTATGTGACATCATTGTCTCACGTTTCTCTTCCCTTTGTGCTACACCACTTGCTGCACAGTGACATCACTGTTATGCGTACCATGTGACCCACGTGACACAGTGTACCACACGATTCAAGTCGTAGTAGATTTCACTGAAATACTATTATAAAATCGAATATGGCATTATAGGCCAGCCTATGGTGGAAATTTGCTTTTGGCCTTACCTCAGTGACACTAAAACAGACAAAAAGAGTATAAAATAAACATATAAATATAAAGATTAAGGCACATATTTTTGTTTGATTGCAGCAGTTCATGGCAGTTCATCAGGTTTAATTAATAATGATACATAATAGAGTAATTGCATTTACTACAATGACCTTTTGTAAACATTGCAGTAGTCATCCTAGTAAAGGCTCTGTTGATATAAGCTAAAGTGAAAAGGAGCTCCTTTTACATATTAGTTAAAATAACCTTGTGTATATCTTAAATGGAACCAGCGTGTTTGTGTGCGTATGTGTGTACATAGAGAGGAACCCCTGAAATCGTCCATCAGACCATAACACCCTCCTCACACATGACCAGCACAGCCCTGTGTTGACATCACGGATCAAATGACCGTAAAGGAAATTCAACCCAATACATGCAGTCCATAGATATGTCAGGTTAAAGATCGATGAGGATCACAACGATGATGTGAGTATTAAAGCTGTCTGTTTATGTTCTCTGAAGATGTCCCCTCCGGCCGCTAACCTTTAAAAGCCGCCTTTGGTTTTCAAAAAACTTTCTATAAAATTTAACAAGAAAACTCTACAGTGGTCGCGGCTTACCGGGTCTCCCAAGCCTGAAATTGAGACGTCCTACAATAACAGGATATCTCACAGAACTGACATCGCTCCAACTCCACCCAACGAACAAGGAATCATTTAAAATGGCGTCTGTCCCTCATCACCACCGAGTGGCCATCTTGATTGCGGTGCCCAATGACCCTTCTTTTCTCCTTCTTCTTCTTCTTCTTCTTCTGCCTCCATGTTGTCTCCCCAGCCTGTGTTGATGTCCTCGGGACACACGCCGATGTACACCTCCGCCGTTTCCACGCTGGTAAGAGATGTGGTGTAGCGCCTCCAGCGCCGCCACTCGCATGGTCGCCGCCGGTCACGCCATTCGGAGTCGTCACCCACCATGAACACCATCACGCATTATCACCCATCATAAAGAGGATGAAACCCACAGGAAGTGACCTGTGGTCCACGCCAAACCCACTGTTTTGAAAAGGAACAAATATTTTAAGCATTGTAAGGCGAGATCGGATGGGGAAGGGAGAGAGAGAAAGCAGAAGGGAGAGAGGGTTAGGGAGAGAGAGAAGGAGGTCTCGGTGATAGAGCTTTGGAGTTAGGGTTAGTTAGCTGTGGTTATCTGTTAAACTAGGCAACGCTGATTTAGCTGTTTTTCATGATTGTCTTGAATATTACCAGAAAGTTTAGATTTTAGAATTGAATGTGTCATCCTCCTTTTACTTTGATTCACAGTGTTTCATGTGCTGCTTCAAACCATTAGCATTCATTAATCTTAACATCTGAACAAACTGCCTTATGATGTGCAATGTGTTGTCCCAGAATTAATCGGTAACATAATGTAGTTGTAGTGTGTGTGTGTGTGTGTGTATTTGTGTGTGTGTGTGTTTGTGTGTGTGTGTGTGTGTCTGTGTGTGCCCGCTTGTGTGTAATTTGTGCTTTTGCTAGTTTGTGACAGAATGTTGTTTAATAAGATGGTAATTTGCACTGTACATTGTATTTTTCCGTTTTGTGGTAGCTTTGCCTGAGTTGGCTAGCATAATACTCCTACAGGATAATATGGATAAATGTGTTTGTGCAGTCTGAGCTATATAGCACAGCGCTCCTACCCTGGTGATTGGTAACTCTGCTAGTGTAGCCTGAGCTGACTAGAACAGAGCTCCTACCCAAGATATTGATAACTCTCTGGGGGTGTTGTCCCTAAGTACACTCACTATGGGATACAGATAAATCCTCCTGGTTGATCGATACGCATTCCCTCCCTGGTTCCTTCTCACCAGGCCAGCAAGCTTTTATCCAGTTTGACTGGGAAATGGATCATGTTACTGAAAGTGAGAATGTCCTTTTGCTTTTCGTATCGATGTTGACCACTTCCTGTGGGGCGGTATTCTCTTTGTGCTTGTTTTGCTGATAATCATTTGGAAAGAGGAATGGTGTTTTGTGCGGTGGAGGACGGTGGCCTGTAGGTGTCAGTGTTGAACTGTTGAGAATGACATCCATAACCTTCAAATGCTCTTATGATGCTCTTAAAGTCTGTTAATGCAGTGATCCAAGACTGCAAAGTAGATGCCACATACTCAATTAATTCTGGCCCAAAATGTATCTTAATTATATACAACAGAAGCCTCTAACGGGTGACAATCCACAATATTATTTTTAAATACATCAATATATTTAATGTGTTATGATAAGACATGTATTTCCATGTGCCTCAAATACAAAAGATGTAATGCATGAATATGCTTTGCTGTACGTATCGTGACAAGTGGTCTAGGAAGATACTAGGTAAATCATATAAAACAGCATGCATTATACATTTAACCTAATACAATCCTATACTTCATATAGAACATATCTTAGTGTTCCATGTTTTCAACAATAAGAAGGGAACATCAGAACCAGGAAGGAACGGTCTGAGCAGAAGTACGAAGCCAAAATTCTTAATCTAACCCCAAAGAAGACACCCAATACGTAATATATGCATTTTATCATGGCTTCTACTCTTTTTATCTCTAAATCTATGGCTGTCTTTTCCTCGCAATTTGGGAAGGGGTAACCGATTAGGTTTTTTCTTTGGTTTTGGAGGGCTACATAAATTATTCAGTGCACAGATTTGGGGATAAACACTATTATTAAACAGATGTGACTTTCAACTAGGCCACAAACTGTTTGATCAAAAAGTGAATTCCTAAACTCCATCAGAAATGTGGTAAATGTTTTACACCGTGCCGAGGACTCTGAGAGGTTTCAGAGATGGAAATGGGGGAGCGTTTTTTAAAGGATCTGCACTCTAATCTCTCAATGTGCTGATTTGAAATTCATGTGTAATATGGTTAACTGATGTTAGTTCAACTATGCTTTACTCCCTGGTTCACCGCCAGGTGTGATGTTGAATAGCCATCTCAAATGTACCCTGTGGTGTCATCACAGATGGGAGCTTCACCCAGACGTGTGATACACGGTGTATAATAAGGTCTTGGCGTGAGATGTGGAAGCGGTCCAGCACGCTATAGGTGGTTACACCCTGCTCGCTTTGTTACACAAACAAGGTCCACTCTGCCCTCTGCTCATCCTCACCTCCCTGCTAAAAATAACCATGGCGGACAAACTTACTCTCCTCCTCCCACCACTCCTCATTGCCCTCCTCCTCCGCCTTCCCTTCCTTTCATCCTCCGCCTTTGGCTCCTTCCTCCTTCCTCTTTCACTCATTCCTCCCTCACTTCGTCCTCCTGTCTTCCTTCTCCTCTCTCCTCCTTTCCCCAGCACCTTCCTCCTCCTCCTCCCCCTCCTCCACTTCCTCCCCCTACCTCCTCCTTGTTCCTCCTTGTCCTCCCTTTCATCCTCCCCCCCCCGCCCCCTCCTCTCTCCCTCTCTAAACATCTCTCTCATGCTCCACCTTCTCCACGCTGAAAGGAATGGGTTACCAATTCCACCGTTTTTTTGTGTTAATAGATAGAGATTCTATAACAGCTTTTTGTACTGCTTTCCCCCCATTTCTCGACTGCAGGGACTCCCTCAACTACTCCCTCGTATCTAGTCCCAATCTTTATTCACAGCGTCCTCCTCCTCCTCCTTTCTTCTTCTTTCTTTAATAAATGTATAAACCCGTCCCCGCAGCTCCTCTGTAATTACTGCTACAGCTGCAGAGCAGGTCCGCTGGGAGAGAGACATAGAGGGAGGGGGGGGGGGGGAGAGAGAGGGAGAGAGAGAGAGAGAGAGAGAGAGAGAGAGAGAGAGAGAGAGAGAGAGAGAGAGAGGGAGAGGGAGGGAGATAGAGAAAGAGAGGCAGTAGGCAAAGTAAAGAAAGAAATACATCGGCCCCTCATCCATCGAAGAGAGTGGGTACAATTGGTGAGAGAATGTATTGGACAGGTAGAGCAAGAGAAACGTTGTTTAGATATGGAAAAAAGTTAGTTGACAGCTCCACCTTCACGGGTGCTTTTCACAGCTCTGCTCACGATGTGTTGGTGAGTGGCTGCGAACCACATGTCTTCTGTGTATAATGGGATGCAAGGCTGTGAAGGGCAGTGCATGTTCCATCTAAAAAGTTGTGTGCAAGAGTATTGGATTTCTCAGAGTTAACTGTTTGCTCTCCTTAGCAATTTCAGGCGCCATTACAGCAAAACTGTGGAATATTGCTTTGGTGCAAGAGGTTATTAACGCCCGGTGATGTATCACATCGTGCAATTAGTTTCATAAATCTATCCTAGACCCACCCCCAACCCAAACCAGGTCATTATCTCTGGATTATGGGTCTGTGTCCATGGTGCTGATGCGCTGCATGCGCTACAAACAGGAGGGATGAGCACAGCGCTTGGGCTACTTGGTCATTTTGCGATATAGTGCACTTTTCTAGGGACAATGAATCGGGTAATATAAGTTTTTCCTCCGCTTGTGTTTAGGAAACAGTGAGCACATTAATTGACATGATTACTTTGTCACCGTGGAAATAAGCATCCTAATGGATGCTTATTTCCACGGTGACTTCCATCCATCCAAACCTTTCGGCTCAGAGTCAAACACCCTCTCCTCCACCGCACTGTCCTGCCTTGCGTTTAGTACTGCGATTTGTGTGCACTGTGCGGGTCATCGTGACTCCTGGTCCATTTCAGGATCCATCCCTTTGTGACGTCACAATGTGGGGGCGTCCGTCCGACTGTAATCACTTGATGGCTGGACTCTGTGACTAATCAAAGACTGGGATTGATCTGTCCATCATGTACCTCAGTGGGCATGCCCACTTGTGAGGTCACAAGTCGGATATCTCTTGAGTGTGATATCGATATCAGGAGTACAGCTCCTCACATCACTGGCCACACCTTTCCTGAGGATGTGATCACCTCAATTATATATTTATATAGGTCAATATTTTGAATTAGATTATACTATTATGCTATACTATTAGACTATTAATTAATTAATTCGATTATATTATCATACTGTACTAGTAGTACTATTTATTTCTTCACATTTCCAGTGTTAATTATTAATTCAACATTGTGGATATTTACTTATAGAGCAGGGCTCCTCTGTGCTGTGGTTTTGTCTGCATGTGTTTGCTTCTGTGCTCATTCTATATGATACAATGTATGTGTACGTGTGAGTGTGTGTTTGTGCGTGTGTGTGTGTTGTTTTAATTGAACAGCACCAGAACAAGTTCCTATCAATTTCTGTCGATATGGCAATAAAAGTACTGAACTTGAACTGCTGAAATTGCAAGAAATATCGAGCTTCCTTCTCCATATTTTAGCCCTTGCTTTCTTGGCTATCCAACACGTTAACCAACACAAAGAGAACACAACACAATAAAAAATAGGAAAATAAAACGAACATTACAAAATACAACAATCTCATTGTTTAAACATAATGGCAGAGACTGTACACACTGCTGTCGCTCTTCCATCGTCATAGTAACGGTGATTTTGGCTATGCCTGATTCTGAATGAGTGCGAATGCACGTCTGTGTGTGTATTTGTATGCAAATATTTGTGTATTGTGCGTGAGTCTATGCAAGTGCGGGTGTGTTTGGGAGTCTATATACGTGTGTGTGTGTGTGTGTGTGTGTGTGTGTGTGTGTGTGTGTGTGTGTGTGTGTGTGTGTGTGTGTGTGTGTGTGTGTGTGTGTGTGTGTGTGTGTGTGTGTGCGTGTGTGAGCTACTGTCCTAGGCCGGCTGAAGTGTAGGAGTCCTCGTGCTGCCACATCAGGCTCTCCAGCGTGACACACACACGCTGAGACAGCCGAGTAATTGCCGTCCAACTTTCCTCCTCCTGCTCTCTCCCTCGAGAACTGGAGACGGGGGGCGAGAGAGTGGATGTGTAGTGCACTCTGGTGGAAGACAGGGAGGGAGGGAGAGAGTCATGCTGAGGGAACCAAAGAGAGTGAGGGAGAGAGAGAGGGAGACAGAACATAGAGATGTGGAGAGAGAGAGAGAGAGAGAGAGAGAGAGAGAGAGAGAGAGAGAGAAATATAGAGAGACACAGAGGAATATATGCATATATATATGTATAGAAATAAAGACAGAGAGAATAAGATGACAATATTTATAAATTGAAAGACATAAATTAAGATAAGGAGAGGCAGGGTATAGGCAGTAAGCTATTTATATAGAGATGCACAGAGAGAGCGAGAAGTTGAGGTACAAAGAGAGCCAGAGAAAGTAATAGACAGAACTAGAATTACAGAGAAAGAGAGAGAGAGAACTGGAGGTAAAGTGAGGTAGGGAGAGAACTGGATGGAGAGGAAGGTAGAGATAGAGGGAGAGAGAGAGGGAGAGAGATAACTAGACTAATAGAGAGAGAGAGAACTGGAGGTAGACAGAGAGAGAGAACTGGAGGTCGAGTGAGAGAGAGAAATAGAGGGAGAGAGAGAGAGATGTAGAGAGGTTGGAGAGGAAGAGGAGTGCGAGGAAGAGCAGGAGAGATAGCGGGAATGTTACGCAGCCATCCAGGGTAGAACACGCAGGACCTCTGTGCGTTTCACCATTGCGTCGTCTGCTCTTTGGTCGTTTGTGGGGAATTTTTTTGTTTCTTTCGTGAGATGGATCTCTGATGAAGAGGAGGAGGAGGCAGCGGTTTATTTTGGGCGAGTTGTTTTGGAACGAGGTCGTTTCTCCGAGGGATTCTCCAGCCCAGCCGGGGAACACTGGGATCCCCTCAAAACTGCAACCAGGATAGTACTTTAAACTGCACAATTATACTGGAGTACCTTCCACTAGCAGTATATCTGATGCTCAGATCATAGTGCAATACTTTAAACTGTGAGGAGTACACTGGAGTACCTTCCACTAGTATATTACTGCTCAGATCATTGTATAATACGTTATACAATGAGGAATATACTTGAGTTACTTCCACTAGCAGGATATTGTAATACTGTTCAGATCATAGTACAATACTTTACACTGCGAGGAGTATATTTTTGAATATCTTCCACGAGTGTATTACTGCTCAGATCATAGTACAATACTTTACACTGCGAGGAGTATATTGGAATATCTTCCACGAGTGTATTACTGCTCAGATCATAGTTCAACACTTTACACTTTGAGGAGTATGCTGGAGTAGCTTTCACTAGCAGTATAGTGTATTACTGCTTAGATCATAGTTTGATACTTTAAACTGCGAGTATAATGAAATACTTTTCACTAGCAGTATAGTGTTATACCGGGTGACAGGAATACTTTCTGATATTATATTTGTCCCACTAGTATACTGCAATGCTGTCTTATTACAATCGAACACATTCTATTATGAAGATTACATGCTGTATTGCGTCAAATGTTTGAGTTGACCTTATCTAAAACGATGCTTACAGATTGAGTAAAAGATAACGATCCAGAAGTTATTATATTTTGACTCTAGTGCTCTGTTATATGGAGCCGGTTTTTTGGATGCATATGACCTGTTTTGGTACGCCATGATGTCGTGACTCCTAGAGTGTATACAGAGACAAATTAAAGAGCAGGTAAATTCGCTACGGAACATCAGTACTTGGACGTTTTTCGAGTGAAGAAGCTACTAGAACAGCTAGCATACCAACTGCTGTGTGGTTGGGATGTAAACGACGGCCGTTGCCAAATCCTGCGCTGGAGATATCAACCAATTTTGAACAGTCATGTTGATGTCCGTCTGGTATGCCAAAAAGATGGGCTCTCGTTTTATCCACAACGTGCGCAAAGCCCGGAGTCAGCATACACGCCTGATGGTAGGAGCCCTGTGGAATATGGTGGTATTGTTCTAATACCACTAATATAATACTAGCGTGTGTTTCAACTATTACTGCTGGGTTCATGATTTTAAATTAAATACCGAAAAAATATAAAATGCTATCGGAGGGGCGTTGACATTTCTGCTTTGAAACCTTCATGTGAACTCATGCATCTGTGTTTTTGTTGGCTGAATATCCCTACCCACATACCAGATATATGTTCGAGCACAAATGACACAAAACCAATACGGCTCAACTAATAACAAACAGGGAGACTGAATGCACATATGATCAGACTTGTGTATAGATTCATATGTGCTATTCATATTCAAGACCAAACCCAATGAAACCAGAAGACGCCGAAACTTCAGACCACGAGACATCAACATCCATGAGCAAACACATTTAATTAGGGCTGCACTACCCTAAGGTCAAGACCGTCTGGAGAATGTTGTTTTGGCTCATTTATCTTTATTTATTTATTTATTCATTTATTTATTTATTTATTTACAGTGGCCCTATTTCTTTCTTTCTTACTTACTTCTTTATTTATTTCAGGCTTCCCTTCTTTTTGCCTGTCTTTCTATTTGTCTGCCTGTCTGTCAGTCTGTCCGTCGGCCTGTCTATGACTTACTCTGTCACTTCAATGACCTCTCTTCCTTTCATCTCCTGCTTTGTCTCCCTCTTCTTCCTTCCCTCTTCCTTTGTCGTTTCGACTTCATCTCTGTCCGTCGATCCATATCTCACTGTCTCTTTAAAAGTCTCTCTCCCCTTTAAACCCCTTCTTCTCCTTTCCCTCTCTCTCCCCCTCTTTCATCCTCTCTTCCTCTGACACTGACAGGAGCACGCTCTGTGTTCAGGATGGCAGGAGAAAGCCTTTTCATGTAGCTCATGTAGCTTAGCCGCAGAGTCGCCCCCCCTGTCCAACCCACGCGCTTCCATATTCAGATAACCCCTGGGATACGTTCTGACATTGCAAAGTAACACCGGATATGATTAACCACAAGTTACTGGTGTTGTTTTTTTATTGAAGGACTCCTCCTGGGTGTATTTTCTTCAGGGCACCCAGGGACGCTGTTCAGGGTGTTTTCATATCAATTCAATGCATTGCTGTATGTTTTTACTGCACATAATCCAACCAACATGTTAGGTAGTAATTACAGATCAATCAAAAAGGATCCATAATTGTATTACCAACCCTTACCTCCTATACATGGGAAGTAAGGGATAGGGAGTATATATTTGTATATATATATATATATATTTATACATACCAGTGTGTCATACTCTGTATCCATGGTTTATAACATAATATTTGTGTAGTATATCCCCTATATGTCTACAGAGGAAGTACACATGAAGGGAACATAACATGTGTGCAATGTTTGACTGTGTTCCTTTCCTAAACCTCACACAAACACTTTGTGACTCTGGTATTCAAGCATTATGGTTACTGAGAAATGGCAGTTTGGTAAACATGGAGACTTCCAAGCCATTTGTACTCCGGACCGAAAAGAAAGAGAATAACAGACAGATAGAGATGGGAAAAGAGAGAGAAACCGAGAGCTAGCTAGAGAGATGAAGAGAGACATATGTATAGATATAGAAAGAAAGAGACGGAGAGGGAGAGAAAGAGAGCTAGTAGAGTACATATGGCTGGAAAGACAGGTCGGGAAAGACAGATGGATATATATATATATATAAAGAGAGGGAGAGATGGAAACAGAGAGAGAGAGCGATAGAGAGAGATTGAGGTTGTTTGAACACAGATTGAGGGTTAAAATTTCTGTCTGCTTGACCCCTTCTATCGGTCTGCAGATGAGGTACACTTTGACGTTATACTCAATCCTAGCACCTGCCATTGGACACAAGAATATGGAGCTGGTTCTGGGATGGTATGGATTAGAACAAACCAATTCGTCCGCCTTTGTTAATGTGTGTATGTATAAGAGAGAGAGAATGAGTGAGGAGTGAGGAGAGCATGGAAGAGAGACTGCATGTAAAAAAACACCACTTTGTCAATGCGTCTGTAATTCCATTGACCCGCCATTCGCTGCATCACCTTCTTCCTCGTTAGCAAGAATCTTGAGTGCTGTCACTGTCTATATCTCTCAGATTTCACAATGTACCACTTCAGCACTGACCCCATGAGCCACATATTTATGTGGACACTAGTAATCTCAATTTTATTCATCTGTATTGGGTCATTACAGGAAAATCACAAAGGCTGGTTCCCGGGACATTATTTGAATAAAGGTGTTTCAAAGTTGATGACCTTTTCATTGATTGCTTTGTGTCCTCTTGTGAACATTGTGTGTTTCCCCAATCTACCGGTGCCGGCTAACTATCTCAGCTCTCTGCTAGCTTACTGACGGAGAGACTGAGATAACAGGCATTCATGTCTCAATGTCATTCAGCAGATGTCATTGTTGCATTGTTGAACTGGGAGATCTAGCTAGCTAGCTGCTCAAATTGCCTAACAAGATTTCTTACAGTTTTTCTTTCTTTCCACAGGGAAATTCTCCCCCAATGGTTGTGAACACGGACACACTCGACGGCTCGCCATACGTAAGACTTCTGTTGAATCCTCCTCATTGAAAATACCTTGAGAAAAGACCTATAGATGATGATACAGTTATGTAATGTTTATGGGATGGAGTTTGGGGTCATTTTGTCACTTCCATGCCAGGAACAGTCAGATCATCATACTACCTAGGTAGTGAATTAAAATTTGTTATACATACAGTATGCTCTGACTAGATCACAATTTTTTCTTTTTTATAAAATTCCATCTTAAATTTGAACAAACCTCTAAACAGGGTTCCTAACTTCCCTCTGATTGACTCTGACACCACTATGCTGGTAACTGTTTTCTAGGTCAGAGACCATAACAAGTTTCATAATTTTATCCCTCTTCTGGGATTGGCTTAATTTTCCGCCACGTACCTTGTGTGTCGCTTACTTGTTTAGCCTGAAGGCGAACTGGGCTGTAGAAGTGGTGTTCATTATCAGGTACAAGCCAAATACAGGACTAGCTCTGAATACATATTTCCTCCATGGCGTATGAGTAACAGACAGTGTTGTTATTTTCTGTGTCGAAACTCCCTCGGCAAAAACATGCTGTTTGATTAGCAACACACAGAGTAAGCAGAGTTCAATACATATTTTACACACAGAAAGAAACGGCTGAAAAATCATGTCCACTACAATTTCTTCAGTGAACGGCTGAACGTTATGACTTCAGCTGAAGGTTATGACTTGACACAGCTGAAGGTTATGACTGAAGGTTATGACTTGACATAATAAAATGTCAATATGACCAAACACTGTTCAACAGTAACTAATTTGCAATTACTGTTTTCAGCTTAATCAATTGACCAGTACGTGTATAATCATTCTCTGCACAGGTAAATGGAACCGAAGGAGAAATCGAATATGAGGAGATCACATTGGAGCGAGTGAGTTCTTCACCGTGAGCTTTGACACCAGAACCTTAGCCTCTCTCTCTCTCTATTTATTTGCACATGCTCATCTTTTTCCGCCACACAATTCTGATGCCATTGATTGTGGAGTTACATTTCCTATACGCATATAGCCTAGCATAAAACACTGACGCTGCTTAAGATAGTTCAGGGGGCTAATGTTATCATGAATGATGGCTAAGGGCAGGGTAATAGTGGCTAGGGTGTTCTGTGTCAGATCACTAGTGGCCACAATCTGCCTACTGGTAGGCTGTGGATATCAGAGATCAAACCCATGATCAACATGCCCTAACCTGCTCCTTAATAACATATTCACTGTTCATTTCATGAATATAATCCCCCTGAACAGCTAAATAGTAATTAGTCTGTTTTTCGTGACTTACTTTGACCTACTTCACTGCTACCCGCCTAGCTCACTGTTGGTGTTGCGTGCGTCTCACCCCAGGGGAACTCAGGTCTGGGCTTCAGCATCGCCGGGGGAACTGACAACCCCCACGTGGGAGACGACCCCAGCATCTTCATCACCAAAATCATCCCTGGAGGCGCGGCGGCCCAGGACGGCCGTTTGAGGTAAGACCCACAATGCATTGCTCTCAGGCTGAGACCCCTAAACCCTGAGCTTAACCAGAACCCAACCCTAACCTCTGCCTCTGTCTAGGCTCTAGACTATGCGTGTGTCTTGAGGTAATTAGTGGAACTTAAGAAGCACTTTTTCATTTTACACTTTTAGATTCTATATTAATAAATTCTCTATTCTAATTCTTACATTCCATTCTTTCAAATTCTATATTCTGCATTTTGAATTCTTCAT
>NC_044054.1:13882940-13932940 GCF_902167405.1 Gadus morhua | reverse complement strand
GTTACAGTATTTAGTGTGGTTAGGATCCCAGGACTGCTGTAATGGCTTCCAGCAGTGTCTGTTTAGTCTCTTCCTTCAAAAGCACAACCTGGGCTGCATTTACGTTATGTGGAGGACAGGAAAAGCGAAATGGTAAAAACAGATTTGTCGATCTCACATCTAAGACTTGGGGGACAAGTGCATGTGCTTCTTGTTGAATAGTGAAACCAGGTGTTTCACAGGAATGTGTTCATGCTGCCGAGATTTCTTGAAAGTATGCGGTGAAGACATCTGTTTTAGTGGTGCTGAGACTGAGAGCCTACACAGAACCCTGAAAGAGAAGCTAGAAGGTTCATTAATGAGTGTCTGTAGCAAATCGATTTGAAAACCCTGCAAGCACAAATGATGGGCTGCAGCCTTACCCTTTTGGTTTAATGACTTACAAACCTTTGTTAATTATTAACTTTATTTATTGATTCCTGACGGGAACTACCTGACATCGAGTGGAATAAAAAATAGATTCAAATTGAAAACTGTACATTTATGTATATTATATATATATATTTATTCTGTACCTAGTTTGTTTCTGACATGATGCTGAAATAGTTTTTCCTTGTTTATTATTTGCAGCATATTCTCATATGGACACGGACCTCAGCCACCCCAACTACCTTGGCTCGGATTACCCACAAGCCCTCACTCCCACCTCGCCCAGCCGGTTCTCACCTGTGCTGCATGGCATGATGGGAGACGAAGACCTGCCCAGGTAATTAAGAGAACAGCAACACGATCGGATTCGGAAAGGTGGCTGGTTTGTTTCCTTAGATTCTTCTCTCTACTGCTAACTCCCAAAGTCCATGGGAGCAAGAAGCATACAATAAGTAATCGTAACTCATAACTGTCTGTTCCTCGCGGGACGTGCAGGTTATGGGCATTGCTTCGGAATGGTTGATGTTGGTTGAGGTTGACGTTGCCATAGGTGTGAGAATGTTTGGTATTAATCTTCAATGTGCTGCAGGTGACCACAGAGGTGAAAAAGTTACGCTCTGTTTACCATTTGCAGAGGCTATATAATGTCAGCAATTTATATACATTTTAATTGAAGCTTGAAAAACTATTATATACTTTAGTTAAAAATGCCTAAGATATTTATGTTTTGGGGCTGAATCCACAGTGTTGGGGTTTGATGTAATATTCAGTAATTATTTAATACCCCGTGGATTTTCTCATTAGTGTGGCTAGTTGATGGAACCAGGAATCCCTTATATGGCCACCAACATTCACCTCACACCTCAGTGGTCATGTGACTCCAGGCCTTCGGATGGTTCTCCTAGACATCTGAGTCATGGCTGACTTCACAGGATCACTTCTTCCCCTTTCCACTCCCTTATGTTCCACAGTCTATCTGTAGGCATTGATGCATTGAACGTTGATAGGCAGTTAATATTGATCACAATTATGTTGCCTATCAATCATTTACTTTAATCAACGTTAAGAAAACAGACGGAGTGCCTCTTGCACTGCTATGAATATTATTTAGCATTATTTTCCTATGAGTATTATGGTTTGTTTCAATAGTTTCATAAATTGTGTTTATATCTATTTCTTATTTATTGTAGTTCTAGTGCAAATCATCAATCACAATGTTGTCCCTAAACACCGTCATGGTCGCATCTCGAGGTGCAGAGGAAGGAGCGAGATAAGGGATCGCCTTGTGACTCCATGCATATCATTTAACACTCCTCTGAGTATTATGGTCTGTTTAAGTAGGTTGTATCAATCTCTTCTTTTACTGCAGTTCTACTGGCAGGTGTAGTATTTATCTCAATGTCCCGGTTCCTATATTTACCCAACTAAATGAATAAACAGCAGGGATAAGATATGTCCTTGTGACTCCATGAACATCCTCCAGCACTGTTCTGAGTTCGGTCTGTCCCCCCCCCCCCCAGGGACCCTAGGAGAGTGCTGATCCACAGGGGGTCCACGGGACTAGGCTTCAACATCGTGGGAGGAGAGGACGGGGAGGGCATCTTCATCTCCTTCATCCTGGCCGGAGGCCCGGCCGACCTGAGCGGGGAGCTGCACAAGGGAGACCAGATCATCAGTGTAAGACCCCCAGACCGCACAGTCGCTCACCAGCTTCACACTCAAGACTCATTCACAGTTCAACCAGATCATCAGTGTAAGACCCCCAGAGCGCACAGTCGCTCACCAGCTTCACACTCAAGACTCATTCACAGTTCAACCAGATCCTGCAAAGCCTCCCCCCCACACCGCTCTTATGCACTTATTGTATGTTGTACGTTCTGGAACTTAATGTACGCACTTATTGTATGTTGTACGTTCTTGAACTTAATGTACGCACTTATGTACGTTGTACGTCCTTTCACTTAATGGTTTATTTTGTTGTATCCTTACGGTACCGGAGCTCTCTTAACAGGTGAATGGTGTGTACTGTAGTATCTGTTGAGTTAGATAGTGATAGTTTGTCATGATGACGGGGATAAACGGTACAGTGTGTCATGGTGATGCCGTCTCACAGGTGAACGATGTGGGCTGTGGTAGTGATGCTGATATGTAGAGGGGATAGTTACTGATAGTGATAGACAGTGTGTGACAGCGGTGTTGTCTAACTAGTGAACGGAAGGCGTGAACAGAACTAGTGATGGTGTATAATAGTGATAGATAGATAGTGTGTTATATCACTCAAACAGGCGAACAGTAGGAGTGATGGTGATACACAGTGTGTAACACCGAGGGGCACCAACAGGTTCACGGTGATAGATAGTGATGACAGACATTAACGGCCCTGCTGTCTAACAGGTGAACGGCGTCGACCTGCGGATGGCGACTCATGAGCAGGCGGCCGCAGCACTGAAGAACGCCGGTCAGACTGTCACCATCATCGCTCAGTACCGGCCCGACGGTGAGTACATCAGCGGCGGGACGGTGCCCTAAGCCACACGCTCACGGGGCCACACGCACGCAGGGTACCCCCTGTCGGGGATCAACACGCGACCCTGGCCTAGTTATCCCCGCATTTTTTCTCCCCGCGCTTTTGTGCTGATCTTTCTGTTTTTTTTTTACTGTGCTCAATGTGAAAATAACAGCTATTAGGTTGTCAAGTCCAATTTATTTGTGTCGACCTTAATCACAGCTAGCGTCTCCGGGGGCTGGATCGGTTCTTTTTTCAGCGGTGATACGCACACGCTCAGGAAATGATTAGGGAGCGCAGATCCTCCCTGGTGGAATAATATTGTGTGTGTGTGTGTGCGCGCGCTTGTGTGTGTGTGTGTGTGTTTTCAGAGTACAGCCGCTTTGAGGCGAAGATCCACGATCTGAGAGAGCAGCTGATGAACAGCAGTATGGGATCTGGAACGACCACGCTACGAAGCAACACCAAGAGGGGATTCTACTTAAGGTAACTAACTAAATGACCAACTAATTTACCACCACGCTACGAAGCAACAACAAGAGAGGGTTTTACCTAAGGTAACCGACTGACGAACAAACTAACCACGACACTAATGGTTGTAAGTCGCTTTGGATAAAAGTGTCAAAAATCGCCTCAATGTCAAAAGTTTGAAGTAGAGACCTCTATTTTGTGAACCCACCTTTACCTCCTGTTCTCCATCCCCCAGGGCTCTGTTTGACTACGACAAGACGGCAGACTGCGGCTTCCTCAGCCAGGCGCTGGGCTTCCACTTCGGGGACGTGCTCCACGTCATCGACTGTGGGGACGAGGAGTGGTGGCAGGCCCGCCGGGTCACCACCCCCAACGAGGCCGAGGAGATGGGCTTCATCCCCAGCAAACACAGGTGGGTCTGGGGCTTCATCCCCAGCAAACACAGGTGGGTCTGGGGCTTCATCCCCAGCAAACACAGGTGGGTCTGGGGCTTCATCCCCAGCAAACACAGGTGGGTCTGGGGCTTCATCCCCAGCAAACACAGGTAGGTCTGGGGCTTATTCCCTAGAAAACACAGGTGGGTCTGGGGCCTAGTCCCTAGAAAACGCAGGTGGGTCTGGGGCTTCATCGCTAAAAAACACAGGTGGTTTGGACGCCCACTATCGGCTGTGCTGTCTGTTGTCTGGCCTGTCTGAAGGAGAGAACCTGGCTCTGGTATTGGAGTTGCTTTATTGCTTAAAGTATTCTGCTAGGACTCCCCCCCCCCCCCCACAGGTGGGGATATGACACCTCATCCATTACCAGTGTATAGCAACCACCTGGGTGATGCAAGTGTGTGCCAGAGCACTCACCACGCACAGGCTTTCACGGTAGGAGAGGTGGGAATGAAACAATGCTGTAATAGAGAGCGGGGAATGATTAAGTAGCCTAGTTGGCACTCCTACTCCTTTTATGATGGCCATGGGATTCTGTGTGGCCACAGGGAGTCCATTCGGTAGTTTTAAACGTTTTTTTATGTCTACCCCTTTCACAGGGTAGAAAGGAAAGAATGGTCTCGCACCAAAGAGAGGGTAAGCCTTAACAACCTTGAACAATCCTAACGAACCTAGAAGTTCTCTCTCTGTATCGTGTTCAATAACCTGTTTGTGTTTGTATCGTTGTTTGCATTGTAGGACCACAGTCGCGAAACTCTGGGCTCTCAAGGTCAGTTGAACAGGAATCTGAACCCTACCCAAATGCTACAAGATTGCTAGCTGCGTGCATTGAAACAGTACAATGTCAAATGGATGATTTGATAACTTTCCTGTATATTTTATCCATCTAAAACATTTAACTGACAAAAGCAAACAAAAGAGACAGCATTGATTTCAATGTTGTTGACTTACTTCCCTCAACTCAAAAGAAAATGTCTGCTTTCCTGTCTACCAGGCAAATGTCCTTAATTTCTAAGACGGTTATTGTTCAGTCTTGTCCCGTGAATGTAAGAGTGATGTTTACAGTTTGTCTTTTGTTCTCTAGGGAACCCACACAGTTATGAGACGGTCACACAAGTAGAAGGTAAGATCTACAGACAATCTTTTGAAGATGAAGATGACACTTTTTCAAAATATATTAGATCGGTAATTAAACTCAAACTCAATCATGAATGTGTGTGGTTATCTGGCACACATAGAGAGTGATCAAAGTCTTAGGTTGGTTATCTCATGGTGTTAATGCCGCCATCCCACTGATGCAGCAGTGGTGGATAGTGAGTAGACTGCCAGCCGTCAGATGGCCTAATAATCCTGTGTTTCTCTGTTTCCTCTCTTTCCCTCTCTGTCTCTGATCTCTCCGTGTCCAGTCCATTACGCCAGGCCCATCATTATTCTGGGCCCGGTGAAAGACCGAGTCAACGACGACCTACTCTCAGAGTTCCCCGACAAGTTTGGATCCTGTGTTCCACGTACGTCCTTTTACCTACCTCAATGGATGAATCCATGGATGAAATCAATAGATTTGTCGGTTTTTCCCTAGCTTGATCAGTGCTTCAATAGATTAATCGGTTCTTCAGTAGATTGATTAGTTTCTCAGTAGATTGATCAGTTCTTCAATAGATTGATCGGTTCTTCAATAGATTGATAGATTCTCTCAAATATTGATCGGTTCTTCAGTAGATTGAATAGTTCCTCAGTAGATTGATCAGTTCTTCAATAGATTGAGCGGTTCTTTTGTAGATTGATTGGTTCTTCTTTAGATTGAACAGTTCTTCAGTAAATTCAGCGGTTCCTTCGTAGCTCTTTTTCAGTAACTTTGATCGATTGGTCGGTTCTAAGATATTTCTTAATCCTATTGTGGATGATGCCATAGTGATGCATATTATTAACGTATCTTGTATCGATTGCAAACCACCTCAGGACCAGCTTTGGTATTCCATTTTCAAAGAAATACCAAATTCTAATGAATTGACAGGGTGTCTGAAAGACGCTCTGATTGATTGACCGACTGATCCACAGACACCACGCGGCCCAAGCGGGAGTACGAGGTGGATGGGCGGGACTACCACTTTGTGTCGTCAAGGGAACAGATGGAGAAGGACATCCAGAGCCACCGCTTCATCGAGGCCGGCCAGTACAACAGCCACCTGTACGGCACCAGCGTGCAGAGCGTCCGGGAGGTGGCCGAGCAGGTAGGACCGCCCACAGAGAGCCCGCCACCACCCAGCATGCCCCAGAAACAATGAAACACGAGAGCACAAGACGTATGGCTCTTCTTACGCACACACCCAAACACACATGAACACACAAATAAAACAAATGGGTGCATAGACACTCATACCCACGCACATGCTTAATTAATTAATTGAGCTAATAATAGGGATATTTTGAGGGATTTGAGTCCAGAACCTTTCTGCTGGGATTCAAACACCCTAACTCCTATACCATCCTGCCCTCCCCACACACACACACACACACACACACACACACACACACACACATACATCAGTATCAGGTATGGGGGGGTGACGGTGTTCTGTGTGTGTGTGTGTGTGTGTGTGTGTGTGTGTGAGCAGCAGGGTAAGCACTGCATCCTGGACGTGTCGGCCAACGCGGTGCGCAGGCTGCAGGCCGCCCAGCTCCACCCAATCGCCATCTTCGTCCGGCCCAAGTCCCTGGAGAACGTCCTGTATGTACACACTCTGAGTCAACGAACTACACACCCCAACCCCACGTAGATCCATATGGGTTAGCTGGGTTGGAACCCTGGGTTCTTTGGGGAAACTTTGGGGCAACTAATCAAAATGGCCACTAGGTGGATCAGGTCTAAACAGAACGGGTCAGGGTCAAACAGGTCAGGCAAAGTTCTATCTTTGACGTTTATGTATCTATACAGTATATATATTTGTATCGACAATTCTGTGTATATGTTTTATATTTGTCTTTTATTTTCTACTGCCACAATGCAATTTTGCGTTTGTGTATTATTTGTATTTATTATATCCTCATAATTCGTAGTTCCTTCTGTCCTGAGCAGGGACATTGTGACAGAAAGTATTCTGAATCTGAAGGCACGCAAACAAGACTGCCTGGCAATAAAAAATAAACAAAAAAGAAAATACAACTTCATTAATCCCAGACACGCATTTTTACGACTACAATACAATGTGTATTGGTGACAGGGTTGTGTACTGATGAATTATACCAAGATAAAAATCACTCTGATGAGCCTGTCTACAATTACACATTTTTGCATATTAATCACAACATCACAAAAAAATTAATATTGCTGATTAGGCCTAGAATAAAATATGTTTGCATACTAATGACTTAATACAACAACACAATGAATATTGATGACTTTGACTAGAATTAAATATGGTTGCTCAGTGACGGTTCGTTCGAAAACAACATTAACATTAACTCTGAGCGAAATAAAATGAAACGCTTGTGTGCGCTGATGTCTCACTAGGACAACACAATTATATTTGATCACTATGATGCTTGAGTACTGACTTTGCATTTGTCTGTTGTTCTCCCAGTGAGATCAACACCCGTCTGACGGAGGAGCAGGCCAGGAAGGGAATGGACCGCGCCCTGAAACTGGAACAGGACTTCCTGGAGTGCTTCTCAGGTAACCCCTCCCCACACACACACACACGCACACACACACACACACACACACACACACACACACACACACACACACACACACACACACACACACACACACACACACACACACACACACACACACACGGCCTCCAAGAAACTAAGACAGAAACAGGGAACAACGTGTATTCTGTTTCTCATGCTCGTGTGCATTAATGATGTCTCCTGAGATGTTGTTGATGTCTTGTTCTTTGGCGAATACCCATCAGTGTGTAAATGGTAGCGACATGGCGTGTGTGTATGTGTCTGTGTCTGAGTGTACATATGTATGAGTTGGTGTAGGCACCGTTTGAAATCCTTGTTTGGAGTTGTTTCACCAGGGTGGGCGGGGGTCTGTTGAATAGAGAAGGACTTGGCACGTTGGCAGCTTCTAGACCACCCAGAGGCCTCTTGTCAATCTCACGCGAGCGAGAGAGTATGACAGATGTGCCCCCATTGTTTCATATACACATGCGCCTCCAGCGCGCCTCTGTTCTCACTATCTGGTCCTCTGGTCCTGGCTGTCACTCTGAAAATCCACCCAGCATCCTCTTTGTTTTTCATCTAAATCTGTTCCCTGGAAAGCCCTGCAACGCGAGCCGATTCATCTCGATCGGTTCTCCCTTCAATGCATTTACAATTCTGAACTTCTAAACTGTATCTCTTGATCTGACATTTCTCCTTTTTTTTCCCGATTCTTCTATCCCACCTGTCTTTCCCTCCTGTCGCTTCTTCTCACTCACTCGTCCGTCGCCGCTCCGTTTCCGTCCTCCATCCCTCCATCTATTTCCCCCCCCTCCCTCACTCTCTCTCCGCGGCGTGGACCCTTCCCCCAGCCGTGGTGGACGGGGACAGCTTTGAAGAGGTCTACCACAAGGTGAAGACGGTGATCGAGGAGCAGTCAGGGCCCTACATCTGGATCCCCACCCGAGAGAGGCTGTGATGACAATGGGCCCCTCGGCCTCCGCCATCCGCCCCGCGAACCGCCTCCCCAATACCGATACCTCCCGCCCGGCCGCCACCCTACCTTGACCGAAACCCCTCCTATCACGTCCTCACAGCCGGCCCCTGACCCACACATGCAGATGATCAAAGAGAGGAGAGAGAGGAGGAGTCAGGGAGAATGGAGCCCGACCGAAACCATAGAATAAGAGAGGGAGAGAGGGAGAGAAAAGATATGTAAAATAAGTACAGAGACATACAAAGAGGGGGTGATACATCTGATAGAGATTTCAGGACGTGTACTGGGACAGGAAGTGGAGAGGGTCAAATCCAAGATGGCTTCCTCGCCCCCGGGCAGGAACACATTGTTCAGACCTGGACTCCCTCCCTCTGTTCTCCATCCGCCTCCTCTTCCCCAACGACTCGCACTAGATACTCCCTAGTGGGGCTAGTGGGGCTAGCCCCACTAGCCTTCTAGACCACCCAGAGGTGGTCCCACTAGCCCCTATTTCTCAGAACACACCCCTCACCCCTCCAGCCCACCAACGCCAGACACGGGACTGCGACCAACAGATTTAATAAACGTCCTCCCTGTCCATCCTCTTTCTACATCGGCTGGCGTTCTCATATCCTCCTCCCCCTCCTCCTCCTCCTCCTCCTCCTCCTCCTCCTCCTCCTCCTCCTCTTCCTCCTCCTCTTCCTCCTCTCCATCTGCTCCTCAGCCTCTCTTCCAGATCAGGGCGGGGGTGGGGAGAGCGAGAGAGGAGAGACTGACTAGGAGGGCTTTGTCTGGATCCGAAGTCTTAGTGTGGACGAAAAGACGCGTTTTCTGAACCCGAACCCACAGACTCGCACCTTGGCGACCGTGACTGACCATTTGAATCATTTATGCTCATTTACAAAATATTGCAAGGAATTATTTATAAAAGAAGAAAAAAACCAAGAAAAACCGCTGAAATTATATTTGGGGGTGAAGATGTACGCTCAATTTCTGCATGCCTCCCGAGAGAAGAGAGATGGGTGCGTGGGAACGTTGGATACAGGGGGGGCTAGGGTTAGGGTTAGGGTTAGGGGGGGCTTGAGACGTGGCCGGGGGAGTAACTGGGTTGCTCTCTCCTCCTCTACCCCCCCATCCCCCCCCCCCCCCCCCCCCCCCCCCCCGGTTGATTCTCACAGAGAGGGAGAAAGAACGAGAAACAGCTGTGTGGCGGTCTGGAGCAACTGCTGCCTCCCTGGCCTGCAGCATAGCCCCTCTGCTCTCTAACCAGAACCACACACACACACACACACACACACACACACACACACACACACACACACACACACACACACACACACACACACACACACACACATGTACACACACACACACACACACACACAAAAAAAACATGCACACAGAGTTGGACACACTCAAACACGCTATCTTGTGATAGATAATCACATACACACATATAAACACACACATATACCACACAAACATCCGTGTACGCACATGTACTCAACCTCAAAATCCATCTGCTATCAGGCACACGCTGCAAGACACACATCCCCAACGATGCAAAGTTGGTTTGAGCTAGTTCATACCCTAGCACAGTGCTCTCCAGGGGACTGGATGTTCTTCCCCAAACTACCCACTGGGTTGAATGTTATTCATTTAGACACCAACAAAGCTTAGCTTCAGCACAGCGCTGCTAGCCTAACTTCACACACCACAGTGCTGCTAGCGAAGCGTCAAGATCCAACAGCTAAAATGCACAGCATTATTATTTGCAGAGCTTCAGTACTGCACAGTGCTGGGAGCTAAGCTTCAACACACCACAGTGCTGTTAGCTTAGATTTTACCACAGTGCTGGTAGCTTAGCTTCTCCACCCAACAGTGCTGGTAGCTTAGCTTCTCCAAAACGCTGCAGTGTTGTTAGGTTCAGCAAACCCCAGTGTTGTTAGCTTAGTTTCACGACGCCACAGAGCTGCTAGCTATGCTTCAACAAACCACAGTGTTGTTGGCCTAGCTTCCACTCACCATTGGGGTGGAAGCTTAGCTTCAGCACAGAGTCCCACTAACCAACAACATGGAGTCCTCACAAGTGACATATACACTGTTCCCACTGCGTGTGTGTGTGTGTGTGTGTGTCTGTGTGTGTGTGTGTGTGTGTGTGTGTGTACGCGCGTGTGTGTGTGTCTTTGCGTGTGCGAGTGTGCATGTAGTCCTCAGTATGGGAGGATTACATTTTATTTCCCACCCATCCACCGATTCTCTGCTTCTTTCTCCCTCTTGCGTCCGCGCAAATTATCACTTAGTCATGTTTAACAATTCAATGGCCTATATAAATATATGAATATATATATATAAATATATATATCTTTTTTATAAGAATTTCTTACAGGTCTTAGACTGTAAAAATGGAACACCTCTGGATAAAAAAAAGACATTGATTTCTTTGGGTGATCTTGCTGTTTCAGTTGATGAATTAAGTTGCTTTTCACTGCTGAGAAACACCGTCGAGGGAATGGGAAACCGTTGATGTCACCTCCGAAACATTAACAGACAGTTGACATGTTTTGTGTGTGTTATAACAGAATCCGATGTAGAACGCATCTGTGTGTGTGTATCTCTGTGTGTGTGTGTGTGTGTGTGTGTGTGTGTGTGTGTGTGTGTGTGTGTGTGTGTGTGTGTGTGTGTGTGTGTTTGATTGGCCAGGATAGGTGTGTTTTATTTATGTATACAATCAGAAAAATAGAATACCTTGGTTTATTCATCAATCATAATATAAGATTCTACTCTATAGAAAGGTGCGGGTTTCAGAGCCAGTGAGGGCAACGTGCACGGGAGACATTAGTGCAATATTGTTTTGATGTTATGCAACGAAGGTGGATATGTGTGTGCGTTTGTGTGTGTGTGTGTGTGTGTCTGCAGAGATTATATCAGTATATTTATCAAGTTTGCACTGAGGGCATCATATGCTACAGGTATGGATGGACGAAGGGCCGCGCCGGACCGCCTGACGGTCGCCTCGGGGTTCTCTATCGCATGTGTTTGCCTTTACTTTGTTTTGCTTCGAGTTACAGCGACACACGCGTGGAAATGACAGTGTGTTGTGGACGTGAGCAATCATTATTTATTAAATCTGTTTATTTTGACCACACCCCCCCGCCCCCCCCCCCCCCCCCCCCCTCGCACGCTACGGCCAGGAACGGCCGGAGCTGGGGGAAATGTCGGTTGATCCTTGGTTAGTTTGTTTTATAGGTCGGTTTCCAAAATTCAGTTTCTGGGCCTGTGTCGTTTTTTTTTTCTTGATTTTGGGGGGGAGGGGTGGGGCTTTTGGGTGTTGGGGGCGGGTCTTTATGTGGGGGAGGGGGGGGGGGGGGGGGGAGGGTGGTAGGGTTTCCTGAGCCGTTGTAAATATTAGAAATATTGCGGGGACAAGCAACTGGACTTTTTTAGCCATGCACACGGTTTGACTGGATGGACGTTGAAATCATATCAGAACCTACAGCCCATCGAATACACACACATAGACACACTAGCCCTCACACACACACCGACAAACATATGCACATGGAGGCACATACACAAACACACACACGTAAGCACTCCCACATATCGACACATCCACCAAATCACTGAGAAGCGATGGCATCACATCACATGGGACATGAATAGAAAATCTTTCAATATCTTTGTTTTAAAGGTTCAATGTTTTTCTTATTATCTCTCAGCCATCCTTATCATAGTGTGATATTCCTTATAAAATATATGAATTTTTACAGAGAAGATTGATTATAAAGTTACAACAAAGTCGACCGATGCAGAAGAATATATTTAACAATGACAATATCAAGCAAAATAACATGTTCCAGTTCAGTGAATCGCTTGTTGTAAATTAGCTATAAATTAATAAAATGAATTTAAAAATGCTTTCTGAGAATCGACTCTGCAACGCTTGTTTTATTTTGTCCCTGTTTATTTTGCATTCACTGTTTGGAAACATTGGACTCAGGCTACGATCAGTCTGTTTATAGTCAGCTTCTGAAATGTGCTCTAAATAAAGCAGTGATCTACGAAGCAATGTGCTTACATTGGTGTGCATCCGCCTCCCCACACATTGTTTTAACTCTGTCCGGTCAATGTGTTTTGTATAGCCCTTAATCACAGCCACTATCTCCAAGGCATTCACAGGCTGCATTTTACGACCCCCCTAAACATCTGTCCCTTATACCAATGTCCCATTAAGTAGTTGGCTGTAGTCTTCTCATGTCAACATACCCACCAACAGTCAGTCTGTTTTTATAAAACAGACCTTAACCCTTACAAATTTCTTTTTAAAATTATTACTGAAAGCCAGGAATCTCCTATCTCCTGCGAGACCAACAGGGATAGCGACCCCAAAGTTGGGAAACCACAAAGTAAAAACTAACCTACAGCAGAGGGCGCCCTTCCACCATATTATGAAGACACCGCAGTTGAAGACTATCATACGGCGCCTCAGGACTCGTCTTTAATTCCCTCACAGCATTCCCCCTCCCCTTCTCCTCAGAGGACAAATGATCTCCGCAGAATCCTTACTATTAAGCTGTTTCCGTTGCCACCCCTATAATGATCAGGTATTTGTGAGTTCCCAGGTTAGTCCCCAGTGGGCCTTTCGCATGTTGATAATTTGCACCAGGATCAATACAGCAGCCATCGTCTATCTGGATGTGTGCCAGAAAAAGGGAGGCGAGGCTGCTACCCGATCCGTCGGCTGGGACCAACAAGTGACCCAGTTTTTGTAGGAGCAGGATCAGGAATCCTTTCTCGATTTAATCACGAAATAATCACCATTGCATATGCATAAATCAGTAATAATATCCAAAGTCCATATTATTAACATATGAACATATGACAGGAATGATGACCTTAATGTTGCCAAATGATATAGCCTTATCATATTCACACCAAAAAAAACAGATTGAGCGATTAGACCACTACGCTTTTTAGAAGCTTACACCCCACACCAGGTTTACATGTAGAGACACTACCCCACACCGGGTTTACATGTAGAGAAACTATAAACTACCCCACACCGGGTTTACATGTAGAGAAACTATACACTACCCAACACCGGGTTTACATGCAGAGACACTATACACTACCCCACACCGGGTTTACATGCAGAGACACTATACACTACCCCACACCGGGTTTACATGCAGAGACACTATACACTACCCCACACCGGGTTTACATGCAGAGACACTATACACTACCCCACACCGGGTTTACATGTAGAGAAACTATAATCTACCCCACACCGGGTTTACATGCAGAGACACTATACACTACCCCACTCCAGTGGCGTGGGGTAAAACCTAAAACTTGCCTTAGCCCACCCTATCGTCCCACCCACCAACCTATCGCATTCAAATCTAATTTTCTACCTTTTTTTTTTACACAAGCAATGAGAGGATAGATGCTGTACACCAATGAACAGGCTCAAATGGGCTAGTGAAATCAAGCACAACTTTCCTTCAGGAATCTCTTACCTCTGATTGGTGGGTGGGCGTCTCCTGGTTGACAAACCAAAAACGCAGCACGAGCGCACCCAACATAGTTTCTTCTGTTTTGTCTGTCAAAGAGGCTAGCTAGTCGTTATCAGAAAATCCACGGTTTCCAGCTGTGCTATAACGACCAGGTCATAAATCATTTAAAAACTTGACATAATCTGTCACATGTCTATTAAATGACAGTTGACCACAAGGCGATTCTATCCGTACCTGTAAAAAAAAAAAATGCTGACAGTATTTAATCAGCGTTTTCATGCCATAACAACGTGAGCTAATCTAGAATTAACGTAAGTGAGGTGACATACTGTAGTTAAATGCTCACGAAATAGTGGTCTGTTTCCCATAGTATTAGGCTAGTACATGTTTTACTTGTTGACTTTTTTGATTCACAAGTTTTAGAGAAATGTGTGTTGATGCAATCTTACGATATCAATAAAACTTTTTTTTGTTTTGAAGTTTGCATGTTTTCACATTTTTTGTATCCATTTTCAATATTTAGCCTATCATGTATAGTTTACTTTGAAAACCAATGTGTTTCAGTAACTGTAAGTACAAAAAAAAGGGGGAAATTTGGTCATTTCTTTAGTGAAATTAGGAAATGTAATATACCTCAAATTTGTTATTACAGTTCACATCCATTTGATTATACAGCAAAGTAACTAAGAAAATAAAGGTCACAGAATCTTGGACAGGACAAAAGAAAAATCATGGATAATATAATACTACATTTACAACAGTTTTGTCTATAACTCAGATAAAAAGGTTAAGTTATAAACTATTTATTTCTTCCTTAAGAGCTAGAGACTAGCCAAAATGTGTTTAATCCTTTAGTCTGGGATTAAATACTCACTGGTATCATGAGTTTAACTGAGGTTAAACTGTTACAAAAGGTCGGTGCTTTTCTGACAACAAACCAGAAGGGTGTTCAAAAATATACAATGTGTTGGATTGATAGATAAATACGTAGATTTACCCCCCACCAGAATAAATGTAGGATCTCCACCAGGTCACCCTACAATGCATCATAATGCAGGAAATCACATCGATGATATTCAAAATCTGGGGGCTGAGCCCCCCCAAAAGTCAGAACCCAGAGTCGCCCCTGCCCCACTCCATTCCTGACTAAAGTTTAGCCTCAACTGTGTTTTTCTAATCTACTTGGGAGTTAAGGCTTATTTCAATTCGCTGCAGGTGATTCGGTGTGGGAACACGAGGGGTGGGCGGTTGAAACAACATGTTTAAGAGCTATCCAGAATTATTAGAGGACTCTATCAAAGCTATCTCAATAAACTAGGCTGCTCTGGGAAGCCGGCCAAAGCGTCCCTATAAAACAACAGGCACTTAAACAACTCCCAGCCAATAACATCTGTGGTCATAGCGCCGCTATCAGCCATCCTCAAACCAGCAATCTTCCTCTGTGGGACTTCAAACAGCACTTTTGTGCAGGGCTGCAATGTGCAGGGCTGCAAAAGTAACCTCTCCATCTTCTCAACCAGTCCCAATGCAGGCCTTCTGCAGAGACGGGCATGGCTTTCACCGATCCAGACGCATAATAAACTCAGAATCTGTGTGTGGTCTCAGACTTTGACAAAAGCTGTCTTTCTCCTCGCCTACAGCTCCCGCATTCAATGTCACACCGGTCTGAGGTAAGGTGACCTGCAGAGCTGTTTCTGTGGCTGATATGGATGGATGTGCTAGATTGGCACAGGGCTGCTGCTACAGATGAATAGGCTGACAACAAAGCACTCCCTCCCCGTGGAGTTTACCAGCGAGCAGTGTTAGCACCAGTGGTTTAACTAGTGTGTGGTGGTGCATCGTGTTCCCCGCATGCTCAGGCCGCAGAGTGCCAGCTCTTAAATCAGCCGAACCTCTTCTCCCACTGGCACGACGCCCAATGTCCTGTCCTTGCACATATTACTGGAAATTCATAAGACAAACTGAAATTTATTAGAACACACCGACTGTGAGGGTGACCACCACAGAACTCCCTATTGGTCCGCCATCATAGCAGGAAAATACAACTCTGAAATATGCGAGAGCTGTTATGTGTCTCCATAAATTAACGCCTAATATATCTGGCATGGAAGACGTGGAAATAAGCAGAGCAGAAAATGTATACGTTGGAGCCAGGCCCAGGCTCCAAAGGCCCCAACACAGTACCCTGGGTGGTAGACGGAGCCTCTTTCCAGCTCAAACCACGGTGCTGCTGCCACCTAGCGGCGGATTTCACTGTGGAGGGAGGTGTGGGGGGGGCCACACTGTGCAGCAGTTTGCACCGTTGTCGGCGAGGGGTGCTGGGCTAGGGAGAGGGTGGGTGGGGGGACTGTTCACCCCCTCTAAAGTGAGAGTGGAGAGCACTACTAGCAATAGCAGCCAGAGTGGGGAGGAGCGTAGGCGGCCAGCGGAGGTTGCTCGTGCCATTCGTCGACTCGGGTGGCTCAGAGCAGGAGATGTCCACGGAAACTCAACGCAGCTGCCATCCGCCAGACCGATTAGAAACGGGGCAAGTTTTGATGACCTTCTGTTGAGTGATCTATCGGAAGATTGACGGATTGACTGCTGAAGAGACCGCTGAGGAGTGGATTCTCTTGAATCGTAGACAACCTCTTTTTTTGGGACTAAAAGCAGCACCCCCATACATGGAGGCTGTCATAGTGACTCACGTCAAGAAAACTTGAATTGAGCAAGCGAGTAATCCGGGGATAACGCTTATATTAACGTTATTCAGAAACTTCTCAAGCCATGGGCTGTTAAATCGTAGCGTTTGCGGTTGGACCCATTTTTATGATCGATCGGAGGGGATTGCAGGGTAGTCGCCTGAAACCCGCCAACAAAGAGCGTTAAAGAGCAGAACCCAGAGAGTTGGGACTCTCCACACCACTCGGACCTAACGGGATGATGCGGCTCAGTGGCTTCCAAAGGATTTCATAGCTCAGTATTGAACCCAGCGTTGAAGATTTACCCCACATACGCCCACAGGTGGATCACCAGTGAACTCGTCCTCGACGGGGATTTTCTTGGTTCTAACCCAAAAGAAAAAAGTTATGACTGTGCTCCTCTGACATTGATTAGTTTATACTTCTACAAGTTACAGTAATAACCACAAGGACTTGGTTTACTGACCCTGCCTGATTTGACAACTACAAGAAGGATTTGAACTATAGATGGTGACAGGAGCCTGGTCAGTGGGTGCACTGCCCTTCCCGAGCTGCTCTCTATCTCCAGGTCAACCCAGATAGTAGTTCTTCTGTCGGTCTGGTATCATCTCCCTGACGGTATGGATTCGACCACCAAGAAACTGGCGCTGCTGGGATTGGTCCTGCTTGATTTCGTTCTCCTCATTTTTGGAGAAGAAGGTGAGTTTTAGTTACCATATATATGTTGTATGTGTGTGTGTGTGTGTGTGTGTGTGTGTGTGTGTGTGTGTGTGTGTGTGTGTGTGTGTGTGTGTGTGTGTGTGTGTGTGTGTGTGTGTGTGTGTGTGTGTGTGTGTGTGTGCGTGTGTATATATGGATGGATGTCCTAAACTAGCTAATTTTCTGTCTTAATTGGGTTGATTTACCCTTATTTCTGACTCAGTGTTTAAAACACACACACACACACACACACACACACACACACACCCGCACACACTCTTTGCTGCAATTACCACACCAGACGGCCTATTTGCATTCCCATTGTGCTGACTTTTATTGTTGTCCTTGGTATAAAAGTGTTCGAGTCAAAGATGTTGGCAGCCACACGTGATCACGTGGTCTCATGCACTAAAAAGAAGTACTATTTGGTTTTATTGTTGACTCGGCCACACACCCCTTCCAATGCAAGAGGCTCACCCTGTTACATGCAGTAGTGCAGCATCGGTTGATGTTTAAAAGGCCCAAGAGGCGCGTGGCTTGCGTGTCTTCAAAGCTAATTAAGTTCCTAAATCAGTTTTAAAAGCGCTGCGCACGCAGCATGATGGCGTTGTATCCGAGGCTAGTGCTAGTTTTCCAGAGATGGTGGTGACATTTATTGAGTGTTTGAATATGTAATGGTTTCATCCGAAAAACAATGATGCTCAGCATTTTTCTTTTTATATTGAATCAGTTTGTCAAAAGAGATGAGTAGCCAAGAATGCCCAAATCTAATCTCTAAGGATCCAACTATATGGTCGTGACAACTGAAACCCTGTCAGATGTATTTTTATGATGATGGGTTTATGTAGGCGATTCTGGCATAAACTCAACAGCGAAGTGAAATAATGCTGTGAAAGCTGTAGCCAGTGGAGGAATGCTGGGGTTTGGGGGGATAATGCTAGGGTGTTGATACTGTGGGTTTAATTATTGACACGCAGTAGTAAGCCACAGGTAATCCTCTTGGCGAAAGAGTTGCTCAACGCCGACGTGTCAAACTCGATCACTCAAACGACCACTTTTTAATAAAAAAGAATTCAAACGTTGAGCCAGATGTTTATTATCTTTTTAATTGGGTAAAGCCCAAGCGGCGCTCCAGCTTTTCTTTTGAAATTGTAATCTGTGAGCCTGTGCATCGTGTGATGGATTAAATATGGTGTTAATTTTGGTTGATGGTCATGTTGTTGTGCAGTTAAAGCTCCTTTTGGAATTTCCCCTCCAGAACTATACAACTTCTCTGTAAACTATGCTGGGCGGATGTTTGTCTATAGGTTGTAGTGTAGCGGATAAAACTACGTCATTCCATTGTAATGTCGTTTTTTTTGGTCGCCTAGAGACATCACGGTCGCCTATTATTGGCTCATGGTGCCCGATGCCCATGCATGGTGCTCACGGTTGGTCGTAGAATAGTATTAATCCAATTCATCCTTAAACTCCTCCCTCCTACCCACAAACACACCCAAATCATTGTTTATTAAATAATCCGGTATGAATAGTGCCAACTGTATAACCTGTTGTGGAAATACTGGTTTGTGTGTGTGTGTGTGTGTGTGTGTGTGTGTGTGTGTGTGTGTGTGTGTGTGTGTGTGTTTCGATTAACACCGCGGAAAGACTTGGATATTCTGCTAAAACTCTCGCTCTCCCCTCTGTAAGTCCCCCTATATCTGTCTCTCTGTGGCCCTCTTCTGAAGCTCACTGTCTTCCTCTCTCTCTTCTGTATCTCTTGCTCTCTTCGGTCTCTCTCCCTCCCCCTGGCTCTGCTAAGCTCTCTCTATCTTTAAACCTGAGCCACATTGTGAATGCAGGAGACAATGTGTTTCATAGTGTGGATCCAGGATGCCTCATTTGGGCCCCGGAGCCGCTCTTTCACACATGTAGCCTTTTTATCCCTCCTCTCTCCTCACCCCTCTCTCCTTGATGTTTGGGTTCTGCGGTGCTGTCTCGCCCCAGCTCACTGGCTCCCCTGCCGTGAAAGTGTGGATCGGTGCCCAGAAATCCCTTTAAACGGAACCGATATTTATAAGAAAGGGATTTGCATTTAAAGCAACCCTCTCCCCCTCTCTCTCTTTCTCGCTGAAATCCCTCACCCCTTCATCCCCTGCTTCTCAATCCCTGATTAGCTTGCTCAAGAGTTAAACAGGCATCTGAGGGAACAAGTGCTTTCTATCACTCTCCCTCCCTCCCCCCCCCTCCCTCTGTCTCTCTTCCTCGCTCCCTCTGTCTCTCTCCCTCCCCACTGCTATCGTTTCATCCACTCTCTTTCTAACCCTGTTTCATAGCCTCATTCTATGTCTTAGATTTTTTTCCCCGTCTTTTTTTTTAAAAAACTTTTTTTCTCACCCTCTTCCTCCCTCTATCTATCAATATATCTCTTTCTCTGTCATTGAAATGCTTGTGGTTTTGCAGGGGCAGAATTGTTCTCTTTTCCCTCTCTCTCTCCTACCCTTAACTTTCCTTCTTGCTCTCTCGCTCATGGAACGTTTGCGTGTGGCTTGCGGTTTCACAGGGACACAATAGTTCTCTCTCTCTCTCTCGTTCTGACTGTATTTCTCTCTCTCGTGGAAGGGTTGCATGCGGTTTTGCAGGGATGTAATACAGCTCTCTCTCCCCATGTCTCTGTCTCTCTCTCTTGCGGAGGGAGTTGCCTGTGGCCTGTGGTTCTGCAGGGCTAAGATGGTTTAAGCTAATAAGACAACACACCTCCAGCACCTACATCCGTGTCAGGGACAGAACCAAGCTTCCCAGCCAGGATTGTAGCATGCTCTCCTTCCCAATTTCCTGCACAAACACACATGCACAGACACATGCACACACAAGCTCGTATGCACATGCGCACACGCATACATACAAATATCCGTACGAATACACACACACACACACACACACACACACACACCTCCCCTCCTTATTTGGGACTGTGTGTTTGTGTCTCTGTGTAGTAGAGGATACACAAAGTCCCCAGAAAGAAGAGGAACTGTGTGTGTGTGTGTGTGTGTGTGTGTGTGTGTGTGTGTGTGTGTGTGTGTGTGTGTGTGTGTGTGTGTGTGTGTGTGTGTGTGTGTGTGTGTGTGTGTGTGTGTGTGTGTGTGTGTGTGTGTGTGTGTGTGGACGGTAGAGGGACACAATGGGGACAGGCTGCAGTGGAGAGGGAATGAGGCCACCGCATAGCAGCCATGAGCCTCTGAAAACTGCACTCTGGGTACTGTGTGTGTGTGTGTGTGCGCGCTGAAGGAAGGAAAGGCAGATAGTAAGATGAACATAAGTCGATGATCTCGACAGTCAAAGTAAGGACAGAGGAGGACAAGAAAGGGGAGGGAGAGGCAGGGAGGGGGAGATGAAGAGTGAGAGGGATGGAGGGGAAGAGAGAGACGGATGCAGAAGGAGTGTTTTTATGCGGATGTAATGTTTGCACATGGTGGGAGATGTGGGTTATGTATTTTCTGTGTGTGTGTCTGTAGTCGTGCAAATAAAAAGACACCACAAGACAAACAAACGATGGCACCATCACGATGAAAACCTTCTGTAATAGACATGTTTTGTACTTCGAACTGATATGTGGTTCAGTTCGAAGTTTAATTGGCAGGCTTTCCTGCTGGTTGGACTTTAATGATAGCTTCGAAGCGCTGTGGTGGTTGCAGGGTTTTAATATGAGCCGCCGTCAGAGGACATAAACAATAATACGAGAGCGCACGAAATACGTATTGCTGCGTTCAAAAGGCTCTTGAACCTAGTAATGAATAATGGAAAAGGGCGTTGTGGTTCATTGGAGAGGAGGCAGTTTAGGATCAGGGGTCTGTTGCTGTGTGCAGTGGACAAACACAGGGCCATGTTTGTGTGTGGATGCGTTATGTTTGATGAGGATGAAAAGGGAGTCTTTAATCTGGAGGAAATGCTCTGATTCATGCACTTTCATAGACTGTGAGTGTGTATGTGCTCAGTTGCGCCATTAGTATTAACTTGTTGTTTGATCTATTTATTCTTAAACTACGTATTTCCAGCATATACATTTACATAGAAATGACTCAACATTTATAACCTCCATGAGCCTTGCTTGTATCTAACTGCCCTACTTCTGGCATTCTGTGTTGCATGTTCAATCCAACATGCCAGCAGGGCGACATCTAAAACACCAGACTAACATTCCAGCCCCGTTGCTACAGCTCTCTGTGTGCACAGGGCTTACGTGTTCACACTGGCTTCAGAGGAGAATTGTTATGGTCCAAAAGTGGGGCATTTACTGACCGACCCTAGGCAATGCAGACGGCCCTGCTGTGATGTGTTAGGTGAACTGCACATCATCCAAGCTCCTGTCTGTAGGCCTTTCTCTGCCCTGTTGTCGTGGTCGGTGTTGTTGTTGCTGTGCGAATGTGCGATGAATCATGTGTCCTTCGGTGTCTGTGCGGCTCGACTCGTGACAGGAGTCGTCCTGGGGTGTTGCGTCCGTCTGTCTCGTGAGTAGGTACGTGCTACCCAAACGTCGGAGACACCGTCGTGCATTAACGGACATATCACTTATAGCGATCTATCATTATTAACACCAAGCTTGGTAATAAGTGTAAAGTCACGTCTTCTTCCCCGACGCATTCATCTTTATAAGCATGTGTCGTTGTGGATCGTGCGGTGCTCATGTCCCCTGGACGCGGCTGTCAACGTGTCACGTGTTGGACGTCTCAGACCCAGGGATTTGTCCCGGTGACACCGAGCCAACCACACGGCGGGCTGAGAGTCCTCTGGCGCCTCTTCCCTTTTAGAAGTGTCAAACCTGGTAGATGGTTTATTTAGCGGCGGTCTGCGTCGATGGCTTCAAGCTGTCAGGCCTCCCCGCGCTGCTTAGTCAGATGGTTGCTCCCCACAACAGATACATCCTGCGTCCCGTCTGCCTCGCTAAGGCCCTTTGATACAAAAGCTAACTTCTGAGTAAAGAAAGCGACGTCTTCCCCCCCCCCCCAACCACCCGGCCCCACCTCCCCTCCTCCACCTCTCCTTCTCTTCTTTCCCAAGCTCATTTAAAATGTCTGTTTTTGTGCACCTCATGAAACATTCTACCCCAGAGTAAGAAGGTTTTGTGTGTGCGGGGGGATTTCAGAACACAAGACTCTCCAAAAAGAAAGGCGGAATGAGGGCATCTAATACATATTCATCTCGACGGTCCTCACAACTTCTAATTGGCTGTTGGAGCAGTTGAGACGCACTCTTGCCTCTGTGCTATTTTAACTCGCCGCGTCAGTCGGATGCTTTTCAGTTAAAGTCAACGAGTTTGAGTGTTTGATATTAAAGCGGCACATAAAACACACAGTTATCTGGATAATGACATTTTCGTGCCACGGTAGGGGTTAGCGTCGCTGTGTCGCACAAAGGGACGGTGGAGAAGCAATTACGCTATTAATGCTAATTGCAATAACGCTGCTTGCCTTTTATTTAGCCCATGCTTTTATTCAAAGCAACCTTTGTTGACTACGAATGGGATCGCATGGAGCTGGAAGTGTCGAGGCGTCTCACTACCCAGCATGCCGAGAGCCAACTGCTAATACTGCTTACATGACTACAACCACCACGAGCATGCCTATGTTAAAGATTTAGGATTGCCGATACACTGACATTCTCTGTCTACCACACACGCACACGCATCCACACACATTCCACGCCTTTGTGTGCTCTCCCCAGACCCCGTCCTTGGCGGTGCACACCACAGATAAGACACTAATCCGTTGCGTGATGAATCGGGCCTGTCGGCTGTCGGTCCGTCGCGCCGCAGAAATCGAAAGACAAGATAAACACAGCGAAAAACCACAGTAGCAAAGGTGGCTAGTTTAGTGTTGCTGTCCTCCTCCTCCTCATGCACCACCACCAGCACCACCAACACCCCAGCAAATCTAAATCCTTACCCGCCCGGAGGTGCTTGGAGGCTGGGGTCGGCTCACCGCACAGGTGAGCCGACCCCAGCCTCCAAGCCCTCTGGGCGGGCTGGGATAACGGAGTGGTGCCCCTGGTCATGGGGGATGTATGGGGAGGGTTGAAGGGGGGTTAAGTAAAGGATAACCCGTATCTCGTGTGGGGGGACCAGACCGCAGATATGGGAAAGGGTGTTGCACAGGTGTATGCTTTTTGCACATTCAATCATGACCGGTCTTCCAATTATTATATATATTTTATGTTGCACACAATTGAACAAAATTGCCAGACACATAACGACATGCACGCATAAATCATGGGGAAAGCGAGGAAAAATTAAATGAGTACTGTTAGAAAAAATTGGTTGAATGCAGGTTATCTATGCACGTTCATGGTCTGTTCTGCATGTATGTATGCAGGCTTTTCCATAAATGATGGGTCCATGTATATGTTCTTCCTGTGCTCCAACTCCTAGTTTCTATGCTGCTCTTGTTCTACCGTTTTGAAGCTAATAGGTGTTGTATCATACTGATGGCGCTTGGTTGGTACAGGCTAGTCGGGTTTCAACGCGTGAAAGACATGACCCGACGGTAATTAAGCTAACATAAATCGCTGGGGTGAGGGGGAAATTATTAAATTACCTCCATATTTCACGCACCTTGGCATATGGTGGTTTATAAATGAGTTTTTTCTCCCTAATATCCCTACAGAGCCTTGGGGTATTATCATTTACTAAAGTTAATAAATCATAGTTTCTCCCAAAAAAAAGACTATCCAAGCCTCAATCTTGGGAGTCCTGTGTTTACAAAAACACGCCAATGTTCTCAAATGAATGATGCAGCAACCACTACATGGAAATACAATTATTATCTCCCCTTTAATGAAACCAAAACCATTATCTTACCTAATGAGCATATTTCTTCTGCTTTAGAAATACATAAGAATTATCACTATTTTGAAGCCCGCCTGAACAAAAAGTAACAGAGCATCTAATATTTTGGATATTAATATTTTTTTTACATTTTGGAATGTGTCCTGGTTAGATTAGATTAAATTAGTGATGATATGTCGCCGTGACGAAGACAGCTGTGGTACAGATGTTCACCCACCAGAGATTTTGTTAAATGTATCCAAGAAATACACACTGCAGGGAACGCATTGCACACTTCCCACCAAGTGTGTGTTCTGAAGTCAGGGAATAGCTATTACAAGTTTTATTGTGTATGCATAATAAACCAGTACTAAGATTTACCATTGGGGATATTTTGTAAATATCCCAAATACATACTTCTGTATAATCCCGTTTTATTTGATGCATTTATTGTGACAAAGCCATGTCAAGCCCGACTAAACCTGGAATAGGTTTTCATCTCATGTTTATTTTGTTCTTTATTCTTCGCACTCTGAGGTCTTTTTGAAGGTTGCGATTTGTTGCAAAACAAAGGTAACCCCCATAGACCTTCCAACTTCCCTGCATTTTTTTATTGCTATTTTATATTAATGTTGTTATTCATTTCTGAAGAGATAAAGAGAACACTGCGGCCGCCATTAGCATTTTTTTTAAGAGGGCTGAACTCTCATCATAACACATTGGTATTCATCGGCGCGTTTCAAAGAACATTTTTAATTTGGGATTCAAACAACATTCTCAGCGCGGGTTGCTTCCTGTCAACAATCGGTCCCACCTCTTCGTCACGGCTCTGGAGATAATCTATTTCCTCTCTCGTGGACGTGGTCGCCTGGCGTCGACGCAAGCGGCGTTCTGTAATTCTGTTGATTAAAAACGGGGACACGGCCGTTCCACTGTCCTACTGCGGGACGCACACTGCTTGTTGTGTGCCGGCATTAAGAAGCGAGGGTAAAACTCATTACGTCTAGCGAGTGATATAATGTAGCATAACAGTGGATGCTTCATCCTCCATTAACCTTAGTTTCCCATGCAAGCGGGTTAGGCCATTTATACCGACTTGATTCAATTATGTATTCGTTATCCCCCGCTTGACTAATGCACCCATCTCACCTGCTGCTCTCCCCAAATGAATCGGAGGGAGCTGCCAGATTCAGAGCCGGGCGCTGGGGGTCGTACCCCCGACCTTGGGAGGAGCACCTTATGTTTCGTGCACTTCTCCGAAAAATATCAAGTTTAAAAACTGATTGGGATTCTGAACCGTGTTGGAACGATTTTGCACAGAACCGTCCAAGGGCACCAACATGCGCACTGTTTGTTTGTGTGTGTGTGTGTGTGTGTGTGTAGCCCCTCATCCTTTTCTTCAGAATGACTGCCTTGTCGTTTTGTTTCCCAGGAAACAAGTTACGGTAGATAAATACAACTATGAAGGTCATCACACCCACTCTCCAGCTGGGGGAAGTTTTGACTCCGAAGAGTGGGGTTATGCTGCTCTCCGGTCCGGTTGTCAAACTGTTTGGTTCAGCACGGCCTCTTTGTGCTCGCATTCACAATTCCGATGGTTCTCGGCCTCCCTTAAGTGAGTCACTTGTCACTCGTGTGAAAGAGTCTGATGCCCAACGACTCAATGTAAGGATGTTGGCAGCAGGACGGGGGGGGGGGGGGGGGGGGGGGGCGGCGGCTAAACGCAACATCACAAAGCGGTAGCCACCGTGGAGGTGTGAAGCGCTGCTCATCGTTCTCCACTCTTGTCTCCGCGTTTGGCTAAATCACCGACCCCGCTAACGTCTCCAGTTCCCGCTCCGCCCTAACGGAGAGACTTCCTGCCGTCATAAAGCACCCGGGACATAACAACCCCCATTGATATGCAAGCCTTACAGAAGAAGAAGAAGAAGAACAAGAAGCACATCAACACCTTTACTCCCCCCCCCCCCCCCCCCCCCCCCCTCTTTCCTCACCTCCCTCCACTCCATCCAGTCACACCTTCCATTAATGGCTCACCTGTATCCACAGAGGTGGTGAGGGGCCACTCCCGGTCTCAGATCAGAGGACACAGTGGGGGGAGGGGGGGGGGGCTGCTCTCGCTTTGCTTGTTGTGATGAATGATGTGTGTCAGGAGAAGCCAGACGAACCCCACGCACACACGACCCCAGTATACACACAAGCATTGCACGTAGTGACTCACGTACACTCGCATATACACACGGACACGCTCGCGCCGTAACAATCACACAAAAGCACTCGCACAGTAACAATCACGCAAACACAGACACAGATCCCAACCCCCCCCAGCATGTACATCCTCACACGTAATCACATTCGCAACTCAACACACAAACAAACCCACACACACACCCACATACACATACACTGACGTGTACGAACGAACACACACACACACACACACACACACACACACACACACACACACACACACACACACACACACACACCGGGAGACGAGAAGGAGAAGGGCACCCCAGGAAGCGCAGGTCTATATTTTTACCAGCCACACAGACACAACTTTGTGTCAAAGACACCAAACAGTAGGGAGTGCATTGTGTTTGGAGCCTCCGAGCACTCATGGCTCACGTTCCACAAACACAATGGATGACCCACGGAAATGAGTTCAAAGCTGGCGAGCAGAGAAGCGCCACAATGCCACAATGACCATCTCCCCAAATTATTATATTCTCCCCCCAGAACACTGGCAGTGATAAATAAAATTATCGTCTCCCTGTGTTGGTTATCCTATGACACTGGGATACTGACCTGTTAAAAAATGTATTGGATTTATTATTGTGTTGCTTGCTAGCTTGCTATCGGCCTTCTTGCGCTGTATATCGGTTTTGATTTTGGTTTTATATTGGGTTGCTTGCTAGCTTGCAACGTGGCTTTTTGAACTGTGCGTGTTATGATTAGTTTGTTTATTGTATTGCGGTAGTTTGCGATGCAGCGTATTGGGCTGTGTGTTTATATATTTTATCGTGTTGCTAGCTAGCTGTGTGGCGCTGCGTTGGGTTGATTACAGGGGGAAACCGGGGGACTCATTAACGTCTGAATGGAGATACTGTGATTGCTTTGTTGTTCTTTTTGTTTGTCATTGGAAATTACAACCTAACAGGCAGATGGGGTAAACAAACACAAACGTTTACACGTGCAGGCCTTTAGCGAGATGTAGCCGCGCTGTGAAGCGGTGAATTCCTACCTACCGCTGATGCGGCTTGACACTCGATAGCAGAAATATTATGGTGATAGTGTTTTGACCTTAACTAATGGTAACCAGGTGTGTTTTGTGAGGCTATTTTCAAAGGAGAACCTCCCATCGCAACAACCGCCTCCATTTTGAAGCATAGGAGCATTGGAAGGCTAGTTAATATGTGTGTATTATGTTATTTCGGTCAGTTAAATGTATACTGACATCAGGACAATGTCATTATTGGGATGCATTTTTGTGGTTGAATCCGCCACAGAGTTTCTCATGCGAGAGGTGGGATTTTATGGTATATTTCCTGATTCATTGATATAGGATTCGACATTTCAGTACGACTCTCTCGAAATCCTTGCCCCAAAAAAATCCCATTATGCATTCTGATGTAAGGCCTACCAGCCCTGTAGCCTTTTCTGTCGAAAAAAGTGTCACCTTTCTTGCCTCCTGGTAAAACCCCGGCCTCGTTCTCATCCATCTTCCACCTCTTTGTCCTATTTCTCAGATTCCTGTGTCCCCAGGCTCCTCTGTTCGCCTCTTCTCTCTAGGTGAAGAGGGGGTAATTGGTACTTGATTTTTTTTTTCTTTAATTAAAATGGGTTTTAATTGTGGCTGATGCTAGACATACAATTTCGTTCTATCGCACCCCAGAGTCCATAAAGAGAGTCGAGTGAGAGAATGTGGAGAACATGGAGAGTCACAAAGACAGACGTTGGCACACGGTTAGAAGGGGTTGTTAAAATCGGGTCAGTATTGTTCGGTATCTGTCAGATCTGAGGTTCGGTGATGTGAAATCAAAGCCCTGTTGCAGCATAGGCAAGAATCCATCCGCCTCAATTTGAAGGACAGGATTGAAATACTATTTTGTCCTCTGTGAGTTTAAGGGTTTCCACATTTATTGCAAATTTATCTAACCATAATCTACAGGCAAGACAGGGTGAGGGATGTGTGTAACTTAATAGAGCAACGTTTCTTTGCCATGATTTCTTGCCACTCCGAAGCCAAATTTTCAATTTTTAAAGGTGTTGTTTTGGATAAGAAAACTGGTTAGGAATAGAGTGCTGCTTTTATTATTAAGGCTTCTTAAGAACAAGCTGAACCTTTCGCTGCTTCAAGCTGAATCTGTACCTGCTAGTAAAGAGCTGTGATGGTGTGAGGGCTAACAGACTAGGTAACATCTCAATGGACTCCTGTATGATTTTAGTTGGGACAGGCTGTGCTGATCAGTTTGTAGACTTCAAATATTTTACCAAGCTGGCTAAGAAAATTGCCCATAAGGCGAGACACACAGGAATTCATCTGAGTTGCGGTGCAGACGCTGAAAATATTTTAGAGGAAAATGGGGTTCAAATTGGTAAAATAATCGGAGTTTTTTAATGTACAGATGGAACTGCTTCTAAAAGGAACATTCTCAACTCACAGGAGGTTAAAAGAGCCGATTTATTACTGCAGTATTAAACAGGACCCTGGAGTGGTTCAGATATATAATGTTTGAGAGATATTGTGCGCTTGACTTTATTGGGCCGCTTTGCAGTATAACTGAAACCCAAGTCTAAAGATCCATGGGAATATCAAAGGAGACCTAAAGTCTGTCTTTCTTCCACTCTTCTCCACGCGGCTTTTCCGACAGTTTCCTCTAAGTGTGTGTGTGTTGGTGTGTGTGTGTGTGTGTGTGTGTGTGTCGGTGTGTGTCGGTGTGTGGGTGTGTGTGTGCGCGCATTTCGTCAGGGGGCTGGGTCTGCCTGGTTTGGCTTTAGGGTGAAAATAGGAGTGAAGAACGGACAAGCAGGAGAGATTAAAGAGATTCAATACATCCTCAGTGGTTTGACCCAAGACAGGACTCGATAGAGCAGGTGCTGAGGCCCTGGGTGTGAGACGGGCAAAGCCGGCTGCTGGGAGAACAGGTCATACAGAGGCAACATGGACAGTGTATTCTGCACCAACTGCTGGGAGAACACGTCATAAGGAGGCATCATGGACAGTGTGTTCTAGGGAGGAGGAGGTACGGTGTCAGTTGGAAGTAGAACTCACTGACGATCAGTTTTGATGTGTGTTTGTCACAACGACATTTGTCGTGTCTTTTTTTATGATGATTTTCGGGATTTTATTTAAGACGTTGACTTTAATATTATTTTATTGTTTACCAAGTTACAAATGTGCAATATGTATATTATATTATGAACTATATTAAAGATAAGTATGTCCACTGTTTTAAATTAGAGAATTATATCTAGTTCTAGGGTATCGTTTTCGATAGCAGCTTAAGCGTGTCTGCGAACCACGTAGAAAACGAGAATTGAACGCATTTGAAAAAATGGTCTGATGGAAAGACATTTTTCCATGTTGAAAAGGAATAAAACCCGTGCGTTGGTCCCCGTCTGCGACTCAGACGGGGGGTTCTGGTATCTCGTGACCCGAGGTAATGAAGATAAACGTGCTACGCTGGGACGACTCGCAGCAGCCCCCGCTCCACAGATCTGCTTCCAACCCAGAGAGCAGAACTTGGCCGGCGAAAGCGGCCTCCAGAACCGACTCCCAGATTATTTTATTTATCATAGTCACATGCACATCATACATGCATGTGGTTGGGCGTAACGCGGAGCCCCGGGCCACTCGGCTTGAACTCAATTACAGTTTCCATCCGCGCTGCGCTCTCTCCTGGCTCCTCCGCCGGGCTCGCAGGCCAAAAACAAGTCCTTCTGCCGGGTGGATAAGGACTATTGTGCTGTAATCACCCCGCATGTGTCGTTTTGGGGCGTCAAATCGGGCCCAAAGACGCCTTTCGCCATTGTTTTTACGTTACAATTTATCTGGGGTCATTTATTTTCCAGTGGTGGCAGAATGTGGGTGGATGAATGTGAGAGGGAAATGCTGGCTCTGTCCGTGGCAGGCTGGGGGCACAGGGAGAGAAAGGCCCAGCATGCATCTGGTTCGATGGAAATACTCATGCTTTCATGAGGTCACTCCCTCATAGTTTCTCCCTCTCCCTGTTTCGTCGAGTCACTGTCATCTAGTTACTCTCTCTTGCAGTTTTCATGCATTCACCCTCTGAGCGGTGTAACCCTCTCGAGCATTCACCCTTTCATGCATTACCCTCTCATGGAGTCACCCTTTCATGGAGTCACCCTTTCATGTAGTCACCCTCTCATGTAGTCACCCTCTCATGTAGTCACCCTTTCATGGAGACACCCTTTCATGCAGTCACCCTTTCATGGAGACACCCTTTCATGCAGTCACCCTTCCATGGAGACACCCTTTCATGTAGTCACCCTTTCATGGAGACACCCTTTCATGCAGTCACCCTCTCACGGATTTGCCTTCCCAGGCAGCCACCCTCCCATGCAGCCACCCTTCCATGCAGTCAGCCTCTCTGCGGAGCACCAAGCCTCATTTAGCGTAATTATAGAGTGATGGTAAACAGTGATTACTATTCTTGGGTGGCGGGGAGTTTTCCTTGGGCTGCTCAGAACCAGCTCATGCTGCCACGGCAGGTGTGTGGAGGGTGGGAAGAGAGGAAGAGAGCGACGAAGTGAGCCAACTCGAGGCTTAAATGATCACCGGCGAGGTCGGTCTCTCACTTATGGAATATGTGCTTCAGTGGTAAATCACAGAGCAGGTAAATTACAGCTCAGCTCTGCTTTTTGGGGCATATAAAAAACCTGGGTATGAAGTGTGTTGGCCATGCACCTGGCTCTTATTTTGAAGCCCCTCGTGTTGCTCTCTTTGAGGGCGATGGTGTGTTGCGGTTCTCTTTGCCCTTATTCATTCATCACAAGCGACAACGAACGGTGAATTAGGCCGATACGAGGGCTGAGAGGGGGAGGAGGGGAGGGTGGGGGGGGGGGGGGGGGGGGGGGGTCAAGGCCGGGGAAGGGTTGGATCCCGGGTAAAAATGGGTTCGGAACTGAAGGGGTTCCACCTTGTGGTGACAGCCCCGTGCCCTTCAGCTGCTTCGCGGGGTCGGAGCAAAGTCTTCCGCAAAGAAAAACTAAAGAAAGTCTAACAGGCGAGTGGAGAGGAGACTCTGGCCTGCATTACAGAAGACCTGGTGCTCATCTAAAACAACCCCTTTGCTCGACTGTAAACATGTCAGCTTGTAGCTCGGTTCGAGTCGGGCTCCTCGGGGACGCATCCTGTCCAGAGATCTAGGGGAGGGCCGTCCTACATGTCCTACTACATGATCTACACAGCAGAACCGCCCGTCTGTGATTAACAAAGTACCATCTTATCATCTGCATTTCGTTGCCTGAATCCAACGCAGAATGAATAATAGTCGTATTGTAGCATTGCCTCGTCGTTCCGAGTTAAGTCTCCCTTAAGCCTTACCTGTCAACCATTGTCCTTCACTGCTTCTTTGTTTTGTATTTGGTATTACTCTAGGGAGACATGTCTGTTTCTGCCCTCTGCAGTCATAACACACAGGCGGGGATTTGCGGTTTTGCTGTTTGTACAGCCCTAAAGAGTTAAAAGGGAGAAGAGAGGCCATAACAAGAATCCATTTGATGTAAACCCTAAACGGCGCAATAAAGTGTTTGTCGAGCATACCGACACAGTTCCTCCATGAGGTTGTTTTTTCTCTGAGTTTTCCCTCTTTTGTCCGTTTGCCATGACGCCGTCTAGACGTTGTTCGTCACGACCTGTACTTTGTCGACGTCCAGGAGAACCTTCAGTAATGGCTGTCGGTCAGCGTGGCGACTGATCTGGTGCTTGAGACGCCCGGGGCTAATGATGTTGCAGAAGGTCAAGATAGCGTTGCACTGAGCGAGATACAAGCCCTCCAGTAGACAAGGGCTGTTGTTTTTTTTAATAGCTTGCCTGTGACGTTTTGCATTGTTTCAAAAATATGCATCGCCCGTGTGCACGGAACTATCCAGAATCCTGATGAGAAGAACGGCAGCTGCTGATAGTGAGCTGTCCGCCTGCCCTTTAAAAGATTACACACAAAATCAATTCAGTTGCAATCACGGCTCATGTCGGAGCGAGAGCTTAAACGCTTATTTTGTTGTCTCAGTGTGTGGGTGTTTGTGTTTGTGTGTATGTGATTGTGTGTCTGTGTTGGTTTGTGTGTGTACATGAGTGTCAACAAAAGAGACACTCCGGCACACGCGTGCGCATGGATGTGCGCGTCCTTGTGTGAGCAAGTGTGGCATTTATTGTTGATTAGCTTGTTAGATTTTCTTTCCTTCTTGTTCCCAAGTCAGTAGGACTGAGGCTCTACGACGTAGATGTCGGTATGTCATTGTATACATATTTACAAATAGGTCCAGACCTGATACCTGAGACTCTTCATGACAATCTGGAACTATGAATGTATTTGGATGGATACTATTTGTACATCTGATTCTGAATGTATTTGTATACACTTCATGCATACCTTAAAGTATGTGTGTGTATTTGTACACACTTGGCCATGTGTATACCTAATTGTGTGTGTGTGTGTGTGTGTGTGTGTGTGTGTGTGTGTGTGTGTGTGTGTGTGTGTGTGTGTGTGTGTGTGTGTGTGTGTGTGTGTGTGTGTGTGTGTGTGTATAGACATACAATGTATAAACGTAATACTTTGTGTGTGTATTTGTCCACACTATGCGTATACCTAATACTATGTGTGCGTTTCACAGAGATTCTGATGAACACGAAGGCAGAAACGTCAGACCTCCGATGGACCATATACCCGCGCACCAAACCTGAGGTATGAGCACGAATCCCTGGTGCATACTGGCTGTGCTGCTTGGGTTCGATGAGCAAGGCACCTCACCCCTAACTCCTCCAATGTAGTGGTGTGTGTGTGTGTGCGTGTGTGTGTGTGTGTGTGTGTGTGTGTGTGTGTGTGTGTGTGTGTGTGTGTGTGTGTGTGTGTGTGTGTGTGTGTGTGTGTGTGTGTGTGTGTGTCGTGTGTGAGAAGGTGTGCGTTCCTGCGTGTTTGGATGTGTGCTGGGGAATGTGTGTGTTCTGCATGTGTGGGTCTGGAAGTGTACGAGTGTGTTTCATATGAAGGCTAACATTTAGGGGGCGAACCGGGCGGTGGGGGAGTAAGGACACATCACATTAAACCTGCCACAGCGCACATCCGCCTCCCCCAATTACGTTGTGAGTTATGCGACGGAAAACACTTTGATAATCCCCCCAAAGCGCCCCGGCAGACATTTAATAATGCCACTTTTTTTTTCACCAGCCGTTCTCCTCAAAGGGCTAATTTGGTATTCTCAGCAGGGTGTCCCAGTGTGTGACTTTAACCAAAATGTCAAACAGAACCGGAAAATACCAGCGTCAAACTTTCCTGTTTCACCCGACATCAACTGTCGGGTGTTGTGGGTGCGAGCATCGCGGTGTTTGAGGCGTGCCAGCGGAGCTGTGCTACGAGGCTCCCGTCGCTACTCCGGGGTAGCTAGCTGCTCCGTAGCGTCCCTACTTTTAGCAGAAAATGAAGAGTGACGGTTTTCTTATTAAATTAAAGCCCTGTGATTTTAGCGGCCACATTACTTATAAATGCCACTTTTCCGCTTGTTTATTTAAAGGCTCTCTGGGCGGCGGTCAGGTTTGTTAAAAGATATTTGAAGAGACGACTCGTACGACCGTTGTGTGTCCAGTGGTCGTTTCTACTTGTGGAAACTGGGAACGTGTACTCCCAGTAAAAAACACATCTGGGAATCGCTTTACAACCCGGGTTTAAATATGAGCCGGAGTCACATTTCCTCCCGCCTCGAGACTTCAGCCCTGACGAGCTCTGGTATTCGCCGAAATATGAAATTGCAATCAATAGTATCGTGTGAATTACCAAAACTCATCAACCATGCCTGTTGATGAATGGAATGCTTCGGTTTGGCTATTCGCTGGCGTCAGTTGGTCCTGATTGATGGTCAGCCTCTCTCTTGTTCTTCTTGTAAATGTAGCATCGGTTCTGGTTTGGTCAGTGGTCCACCTGTCATTGGCGCTCTTCTTGTGACTTGACAAAGGGACTGCGTTCAAAGTTCAGCCTGTTCAATGTTGTGATCGCCCCCCCCCCCCCCCCCCCCCCCCCAGTGGGAGCAGCTCAGCGGCCTGGACGAGGAGAACAACAGCGTGCGGACCTACGAGATCTGCCAGGTGGACAGCGCGTCCAGCCACTGGCTGCGCAGCGGGCTGATCCTGCGGCGCGGCGCGTCCCAGGCCTACGTGGAGCTGACCTTCACCATGATGGAGTGCTCCTCGCACACCACCCACCACCGCAGCTGCAAGGAGACCTTCAACCTCTACTACTACCAGGCCGACTCCAACGAGGCCACGGACACGCACCCGCCGTGGATGGAGAACCCCTACACCAAGGTACGCGCTCGTACATTGTAGTACGCGCTCGTACATTGTAGTACGTGGGCGTACATTGTAGTACGTGGCCGTATGCGGTCAGCCCCGCCCCGGATGGGAAGAGAACCCTCTTTTATTGTCACCGAATTAAGACCTTAGAATTTTGATTAATTTGTATATTAGATGAGTATATTCATTAATTGAGTATATTAGTATTACTATTTATTTTAAGTAAGTGGTGAGAGTAACTTCTACTGCATTTCCCCTCGAGTGATTAATGGAGTACTTGGTTAGCCTACTTACTTACACTGAGGTACAGTGTTGTATTGACCCAACTCTTTGGATGGCATTACAACCGCTTTGTTATGAACTTTTGCCTGTCGTCGCTTCATTTTATCCTGAGTAGTTTTTGCGTCATCATTATCATCCATTATCACCAAGGGTTTCCCCCTCCGGGATTAAGAGAAGGATCTTATTTCTTATCTTAGTTATGAGCAGGTCTCTCTGGGGTCTAGAGTGGGCCGTACTGCCCCCACTCTCCCACCTGCCTTTCTGTTTAAAACCGTACTACTTACTCATCACACACACACACACACGCACGCACACACACACACACACACACACACACACACACACACACACACACACACACACACACACACACACACACACACACACACACACACACACACACACACACACCCCCCCCCCCCCCCCCCAACCAACCAACCAAACATTACATAGGCATGTCGGAGCGCCATTGTTTCCCGCCGTGATCCTAATCTCCGGGCGGTGGATCCTGGCCTGACCGTGTGCGCTCGTCGTCCTTCCCCCCCCCCCCCCCCCCCCCCCCTCTAGGTGGACACGGTGGCCGCCGACTTCCTGCTGCGGAAGGGCGGGGAGCAGAAGTTCAACGTGAAGACGCTGCGCCTCGGGCCGCTCTCCATGCGGGGCTTCTACCTGGCCTTCCAGGCGCAGGGCGCCTGCATGGCGCTGCTGTCGGTGCGCGTCTTCTTCAAGAAGTGCCCGTCCATGGTCAGCGCGCTGTCCTCCTTCCCCGAGACGGTGCCCCGCACCCTGGTGCAGGAGGCCCAGGGCGTGTGCGTGGCGGACGCCGCCCAGCAGGGCCGGCCGCGGCCCCCCAAGCTCTTCTGCGGCGAGGACGGCCAGTGGGTGGGGCAGCCCACCACCTCCTGCGCCTGCCTGCCCGGCTTCGAGGCGGCGGACGGGAGCACCGTCTGCCACAGTGAGTAGGGGCGAGAGACCTAGGGAGGGAGGGAGGGAGGGGGAGAGAGAGAGAGAGAGAGAGAGAGAGAGGGGAATACACACACACACACACACACACACACACACACACACACACACACACACACACACACACACACACACACACACACACACACACACACACACACACACACACACACACACACAAGGTCTGGGGGGGTCATAGATTGATTGAGATTGTGTGCAGCCCTCCGTGATGTAACCGTCTCCCGTCTCTCTTAATGATGATACATTTCTAAATGTTATTCATCCACTCTTTTCTACACACTCGGAGACAAGGCCATAAAATACGGGACAAAAAAACAAACATCAATCAATTACAAAGTCCCATCCAAGCATTTGATGCCGTGGAGAGATAGACGTTACACGCGATCAGAAAAAAAACGGTGGGATAAGACCCCCTTGTAGTGATGTCACCGTCACCCATCCATCTTGATGGAGGTGAACTTTATAAACCCCGTGGGATTCGACGTCTCCACCTGGGAAACCGCCTTCGCAGACGGGAGAGCTGGTTCTTTTCCAGTTCAATTTTTGGTGGGGAGCCACACATGACTACACACACACACACATATACACGTACACACACACGTACACACACACACACACCCACGTACACACACACACACACACACACACACACACACACACACACACACACACACACACACACACACACACACACACACACACACACTTGGATGTTAATACAGCCACACCCGCCAGGCACTCAGAGCCGAGGGACTCCACAGAGAAACAATGGAAGGGCTTGGGGGGGGGGGGGGGGGGGGGGGCACTCGGGGCACTCCCAGTACAGGAGGAAACACGAAACCAAAGGAAGTTAATGAGGCGAGGGACTGGCCCAGGCCTCCGAGGGGTACGGAAAGGGATCAGGTTAGGGTCAGAGGTCAAGATCCAACCGGGGCAGGCGGGGGGGGGGGGGGGGGGGGCAGCTGGGGTTCAAATCCTGAGAGGATTTTATGAGTTGTTGTTGTTGTTTTTTCTAAGCGACGTGCTTAGCGGCAGGTGGGAGGAGAGGGAGAGGATAGGTAGAGCGGGCCGGCGATGTGGAGACGGTAAACAGGTTTATGACGTGGGGAACATCAAAGCAGAGCGGGAAATAAAGAGAGAGAGGGAGAGAGAGAGAGAGGGAGCGGCGAGGGAGGAGGCTCTGAGGAATTGGGGAGTTTAATTAGCGCTGATTTTTAGAAAGAGACGGAATTCTAATTAAAGAAAACAACAACTACTCAATCCGAGTTGGAGAAAGTTATTGTGTGTGTTGTGGAGGTGGTGGGGGTCGAACCTGACACGGGGGGGTGTGCATATGGAGCGCGTGTTCCACATGTGGTTCTGCTGCTGGAGAACATTCTAGTGCAGTTTGGAGTGACCTTAAGCTTAAAGGAACCGTGAAGGAAGAATTCAAGGGTTCATTTGGGAATGGTAGGACAACACAACACGCTAGGTTTTAGTGATAAATAACATTTTTTTTTCCTTTTTTGTTTATGTCTACGTTGATTTCAGTGTCTGTTACCCCTTTTATCTCAGTATGGCATTAGATCTTCCGAGAAAGCAGTGTTATATAAGCGTGATGTAGACAGCCAAGTCCTTTGAAGAACATGTCAATCTATATATAATGGCTCTGAGACTGTCGGAAGTGTGTACTCATGTGTGTAACGTTTGGTGTGTGTGTGTGTGTGTGTAGCGGCTGGGTATTGCTCCCATGAGTCATCATAACAAGAGGATAAGAAAGTGATTACGTTTTGATTTAAAAGGTGTACAAATTCCCCCAGCTGCTCAGACCGAAGGCATCAGGCATCCAATTTGAACGGTTGAAGAGTGAATATCAACAACTGTCACAAAACACAAAGCGTGTCCCTGCCGTGGCCCACAATGTTATTTTCTGTGCAGGCTTACAAGAGGATGAATTTAAATATTCGCGCAGGTCAATTGTACAAGTAAGCGTTCTATACCAGAAGCAAATAACCGAAGATTGAAATGCTCTTCGGGGCCGATGAGTCGATTACAAAGGGATATTGCCCTTGGTGTCTGGGGGCCTGCGGGGGCCCTCTCTGACCACAGGGTCCGGCCCCACTCTCGGAGTCTTTCAATCCCAGGCGGGAATAGAGAGCAATCGGTCTGCCAAGCGGCCCCCGGGAGAGAAGAGAGGAATGGATCGGCGGGCCCTGTGGTCTGGATGTCTCCTGGGGGCGCCGCCGGTTCCCCCGCGGGCCCCTGAGAACATCTTGTGTGGAACGGCGTGCGTGGCGTCGCCATAGCGAGAGTGTTCTGCCTGTCAGTCAACGTCAGTCACCGTGATGGACATGGTGTTGTTATTGGCTTTATCAGCCACAGCCAGCCGACAGGGGGTTGGTCAGACCCGATAGGACGGAAATACCAAACCTCAACACGCGCCATCGTGGCCACTTGTGTTACGCTTTTTGATTCGGAGTGCGGCAGTGAGTTTTGAATCGGAATCTGTATTTTGAAATGATCAATACAACGACGATTGTTTAGACGTCAAACAGGTTTTATCAATATGACGCATTTAACATTGATTTCAAAGTAGAACGTAGGAGACATTATATTTCTCAATGCCGAACGTCCTACTGGGCACAATTTTACAGGGGAGGCGTTCGAAACCGCTGCTTTTTGTTATAAAACTTGAAGATAAACCCACACATTTCCAGCGTCGAGACGTTTGGAATGCATTCATCAAAATGAGGGCTGAAGTGTTTGCCGGTTTTGTTTGCTGTTTGGCAACCGGGGTACTGCAGATAAGCCGTGCACCAGTACATCTAGCTTAAGAGAAGAGAGAGAGGGGGGGGGGGAGAGAGAGAAGACAGGTGTCATTCTGATGCTAAAGGGATTGCAGGCCAGACATTCTTCAGCTGGTATCGAGTCAAAGGAGCGAGATGAAAAGCAGTGCTGAGATTCTCCTGGGAGTGACTGGGGATGCAGAGGTTGCAGAGGTGGTGAGGGGAGGGGGGAAGGGGAGGGGAGGGGGGGGGGGGGGGGGGGGGGGGGGGGGGGGGCGATCTCAAAAGGCTTTAAAGGCCTTGAATTCACTCTGCCGGTGCCCCCACACCCCCTAACCCTTCACACTCAGAAGTGTTGGGAAGGCAGTGGTCCTCGAGCGAGATGCAGCCGGCGGCGAGAGAGAGAGAGAGAGAGAGAGAGAGAGAGAGAGAGAGAGAGAGAGAGAGAGAGAGAGAGAGAGAGAGAGAGAGAGAGAGAGAGAGAGAGAGAGAGAGAGAGAGAGAGAGAGAGAGAGAGAGAGAGAGAGAGAGAGAGAGAGAGAGAGACTTGTCAGCCTGCTGAAGAACACGCTCGGTTATAGAGGTGAAGTAGTCGTTGCAGGAGTAGTAGTTAAGGAATGGCATTCCAACCTAGCGTTTTTGCCTCTTTTATTTTCTAGTAGAGCATCTAGCAGCGAGGAAAAAGTAAAGTTAATATTATTCCGTAAGAAGATCTCAAGAATAAACTCCCATCAACAAAATGGAAAATGCTGCATAGTATCCAATCTTATTTGCAAAACCACTTCTGCCTCCACCTATATATATATATATATATATATATACTTCTACTTTGATGCGTGTTCCAACTTCAGATACGTCTGAAGGAACTGCATGAGCAGTTAAATCGCCCTTATCGAGCCTCTGCAGACCTGGGCGCTGCGGCTGGCTGTACGCGCACGCTGGAACCCTAAATACAGTGGCGGAGGCAGACTGAAGCAGAGTCATTTACTGCTCCACAGGGTTTATTAATAAAATATCAGCACTATAGAGTTAGAAATATGTAGAAAATAATACATCCCTTCCCCTTTGAATCATTTGCATAATCATAATTAAAACTGGGGTTTTAAGGCAATCAACGAAGGGGGCTGAACAGAAAAGATGAGGTGGAACGCAGTGGCTAATGTGTGTGCCTTTTTCCGTTGTGTACACTGGGAGGGGAATCGACACCGTGAGACGCTTACGTAAGGGGCTTGAATAATCGAGGTGTTAAAATATATCTGCTAGCTCGTCTACCTCAGGGTAACATTGGGCCCCGTTAGTGTAAATGGGTTTAAAACTGAGCTCTGCTCGTGTCCTCTCGGTAGTCAGCCGCCTAGCCGGTGGGATTCAACGTCTTAACTCACCTACTTCCAAATGATTATTTAATCTATCCGGCGCACCGATCCTCCGATTCGGAATTCCTCGTAGATGAGCGTACATTTAGTAAACACAGATGACTTGGCTGAGCGATGGTCGACTCGTTTTGGGCCTTTGGTGTGAGCGTTGAACACTGTTTCCCTGTTCCTCGCCCGGAGGGGGGGGGTATGAGACGTCTTTCATAGTGTATCTGGCGCAGGGCCGCCCTATTGTGTTGGCGCTATCTGTTAGTGTTCTTCTTACTGTGGCCGTACTTCATCATGCTTAGCACTTGGCCACACACATTCTCAAAGGTGTGATGTACATTTTGCACGAATCTTTGTCAACAAAGTTCCCTCTGCAGTGCGCGTCGTTGCGTTTTTCTCCCACCCACTAACGACGGCGATGTGTGTGTCCGTCCCCCCCCCTCCCATCAGAGTGTCCCGTGGGCCAGTTCAAGGCGGGTCTGGAAGGCCAGTGCACGGGCTGTCCCGGCTACAGCCACGCCGCCGGCATCGGCTCCACCGTGTGCGCGTGTCGCCCCGGTTACCTGCGCGCCGAGTCGGACGCCCCCAACTCGCCGTGTACCCGTAAGTACCAAAGATGCACTGCTTTCAAATGGAACACGGTTCAATGTTTTCTGACTATCGAGGACTGTGGACACTTTGTGTACTCATCACGTACACACTCTTTCCTTGACACACATTTCAATATTGACTTTTAAGGCTGGATGTTGAGAAGCAACCATAAGTACGCGGGATCTCAATTGAAATACTTTGTGAGGATAGCAGGCTTTTCAGGCCCGCATTAGATTAGCTCTGTGTGTGTTTCCCCCGTGCTCCTGTTAGCCTAGCCAACCTTTGTTTTTACGACTGCTGACTCCATTTCTTTTCTTGTGTTCCTCTGGTGTTAGCTAGCTAACCCCCCCCGCAACCCCCCCCCCCCCCCCCCCCCCCCCCCCTCCACCAGCCTGCTTCCTGCTTTGTGCTCTTTGTCCTGTTGGTGCTGACCATTGATATGCGTTCCTTTTGTGCTGGGGGGGGGGGGGCTGTGAGGGTGGGAGGGGTGGGGGTTTCACTCAAATGTGAGGCAGCCATTATTGTCAGAAGTGACACCTCAATGTGGATTGAGGAATTTCAATTCACAAGCTCCCATGTTTGAAGTGTGAATAGGAAGGACTTTTTTAATTAGCCCAGTCTTTCAGAGCAGCCACACAAAACGATTTTAGAAACAATGTAGTGGAGGGGGAAAAAAAATAACAGGCTCACGCTGCTTTTTCTATTTCCCTGGCAAGCAGGTGTGAAATACATGCCAAACAGTACATCCACCACCGCCGCCACCGCTCCGGTAACGAGACAGATTCTGTCTCAATCAGGTCCAGCGCCATTCAGCAAATCCACCGCGCCGACCCAGTCATTAATCCATCAATCCCACATCTTATTTCAATTGTAATCTCTCCCCGTTCTACCCTCCGTTCACTTGTCAACGTGAAGTAAAAAACCCACGTCATTAACATTCCTTCCCTGAAGATTTTTTTTTTTTTTTAATATTCCCTCCCTGAAGAAGGTTTAAAAAAAGAAATAAAGAAAACTCAACCAAGGCTTTAGTTTGTCGACCCGTGGCGACGTCAAAACGTGTTCTGCGAACGCCACGAGTCCTCCGACCCGTCGAAGTCAGAGCGCGTCTGCTCTCTGAAGTCCCCCCCCCCCCCCCCCCCCCCCCCCCCCCCCCCCCCCCCCCTCATGCCTTCGCCTCCAAAGAGAACATTGCTGTTGGCACTTTAAGTCTCCGTTGCGGGGCTTTTCGACAAGACCCTTTGCCAATTCAGTCACGCCGGCTGCCTCGAATCTCGGAGCTCGGGAGAGGAACGTCGCTCCTCTTCTTCCTCGGTCGCCCGCGATCGTTATCGCCGCCGCCGACGAGTGTAATTGATGCTGCAATTTCTTCTTGTCACAGTTGTTATTTCCCCCCCATGCTGTGCCTTTAAGCCTAGCGGAGGAGTCTGTCGCTCTTGTCGTAATTAAGATTTGTGGTGGCGGTATAACTCTGCGCGGTGGCGGCGGCGGTGGCGGGCGGCCGGTAAACAGAAACCGTACACGCGCTGCCGCCGTGAAATTGGCCCGCTGATATATCTCCCTGTACGGCTCGTGCGCCAAACGGGGCGGAGATGTGTTTTTAATTCACTCAATATCTGCCGGAGATATCTCCAGACAGTCCACGCTGGGTCTGAAGCGATGGGGAGGGGGGGAGGGGGGGGGCTGCTCAAACACGCCGTGGCAGCAGATGCTTGTGTCCTCCGGCGCTCTTCATATCCCCCCCCCCCCCCCGCTCAGCTCCTGCCTATCCTCCTGTTGATCACCGCGTCGTCCGTGGCTGTTATGAATCAATACACAGCCTTCACAGGCAACAGCGAAACCCGGTTAAGAATGGCATAACCCGGTTACGCTCCCCGGTTTGAGGGATTTACACACCGCCTCGTCGTGTTTACGCGGACGCCAACCTAACCTGTTTATTCAACGGGTCTTCCATGGCGGGTCAATCCGATTGATGAATGATAACAGGTCGATTTTTAAGCCTCTGACACACTAGGCAACGCTTAAAGACGGGATGGGCCGCGGCGGTACACACTACACCGCCGGTCTTGGCGATTAGTCCTGCCTGTCCACGGAGGTCAGGGGTCGGGCGACCGGGAACATGTGGTCCGCACGTGAGCGCTGTAGTTGCTCGCCAGGTCAGGCAGGAACACGTCCGCACACGCGGAACCGGGATGAGCTACTCGGGCCAGGATGACCTCATTGGCATTCATATTAATAAACAAAGTAGATTTGTTTATTGCAGTATATGTTGCCTTTCATCTGGGATTCATTATATTCCTTTCCGGGGTACGCTCGCCTTAACCGGCGTTATGCAGGGATTATTCCAAAGACGTCAGAGTCACAGAAGAAACGGACCAATGGAATGAACTGTACAATATGGAATATGGCTGAATCCGAACCTCTCTCATGAAGCGTTCAGCCATTCCTACTAACGAACGCTCCGAGCTATGTCTCAAGCCTGCTTTTGTTCCGGTTTAGACAGTGAAAACAGAAACAGGTCATTAAGGATCAGATAGGGGTTAGACGGTGAATACAGAGACCGGTTAAAGAGCACAAAAACAGAACATGGAGGTCAAGGACGTTTTCAGACCCTCACCTGTGTGTGTGTGTGTGTGTGTGTGTGTGTGTGTGTGTGTGTGTGTGTGTGTGTGTGTGTGTGTGTGTGTGTGTGTGTGTGTGTGTGTGTGTGTGTGTGTGTGTGTGTGTGTCCCCTCCCCCACCCAGGCCCCCCGTCGGCGCCGCGCGGCATCGTGCCCCGGGTCAACGAGACCACCCTGACGCTGGAGTGGAACGAGCCCCTGGACAGCGGCGGGCGCAGCGACCTCAGCTACGCCGTGCGCTGCTCCATGTGCGGCGTGCGGCGCGGCCAGTGCGCGCCCTGCGGCGACAGCGTCAGCTACCGGCCCGCCCAGCTGGGGCTGGTGGGCCGGCGGGCCGAGGTGTGGGGGCTGCTGCCCCACACCACCTACACCTTCTCCATCGACGCGCTGAGCGGCGTGTCGGCCCTCAGTGGCAAGGCGCCGGCCTGGGACAGCATCAACATCACCACCAACCACGACGGTGAGCGGGGCTGGGGTTAGACAGTGAGTACAGAGACGGGGCACCAAGGAGCAGGTTGGGGTTAGACAGTGAGTACAGAGACGGGGCACTAAGGAGCAGGTAGGGGTTAGACAGTGAGTACAGAGACGGGGCACCAAGGAGCAGGTAGGGGTTAGACAGTGAGTACAGAGACGGGGCACCAAGGAGCAGGTAGGGGTTAGACAGTGAGTACAGAGACGGGGCACCAAGGAGCAGGTAGGGGTTAGACAGTGAGTACAGAGATGGGGCACTAAGGAGCCGGTAGGGGTTAGACAGTGAGTACAGAGACGGGGCACTAAGGAGCAGGTAGGGGTAAGACAGTGTATCAGTACAGTGTAGCAGGTAGGGGTAAGACAGTGTATCAGTACAGTGTATAGAGACAGTTCACTAAGGAGCACAGGGGCCAGACAGTGAATAAACAGACAGCTCGTTAAGGTAGCAGCAACACACTTAGCATAGAGACGGATAATTAAGGGCGGAGCAGGGAGGGACTGGACGGGGAAGGCAGAGACGGGTCGTTAGGACTCAGGTAGGGCTGAGACATACTGCTTAAGCCGGCACTCTGTAACTTTTCCACCGCCGCCATCACTTTAGTTGTGAATTATTTAAAGTGCGCTAAAGACTAAAACCCATCCAGCTATGACTCACTCAAGCTGCGTACTTTTACTCTCAAACAATTTACTCTGAGAGGGGAAAAAAGGCCAGAAATCATGTTTTCAACAGCAGCAGCTGTGGGCGCACTCCGGCAGGGTCTAAGCCCGATGTCCTCAAGGGCCCCTGGCCCCTAGACTCATCACTCTGTGTGTTTGTCCGTGACCGCAGTGCCGGCGCTGGTCTCTGTGATCCGGAAGAGCGTGTCGACGGAGAGCAGCTTGACGCTGCACTGGTCGGTGCCCACCCAGCCCCACTACACCATCCTGCAGTACCAGCTGCGCTACTGCGAGAAGGTACCGAGACCACGGAGAGCACTGCGATATACCAGAGAGATAACGCTACCGTTCAATACACCGGCGACGCAACACACTGCGATACACTGGATGATCCCCTCAGCACACTACCCTGTACCGTACTATACTACAAGACTGCTGCACTGCATTACCCTACAGTAGCCTTCAACACACTCCTCTACAGTACACATCCACCAGTCTGACAGATATTTAACCTCTCCCTCCCCCCCCCCCCCCCCGGTAGGAGCGTCAGAGCGGGGAGCAGTGTCACTACAAGGAGAGCCCCGGTAACCAGGTGGTTCTGAGCGACCTGCGGCGGGCCACGCAGTACGAGGTGCAGGTTCGCGCCCGCACCCTGGTGGGCTACGGGAGCTTCAGCCCCGCCGCCACCTTCCGCACGCTGCCCGACGGTGAGACAGGCCAATCACGGACCAGGGGTGTCGGCATCATGAACGTCGGAGCGTCGTCATCAAAGTGACACGTTGGGAGAGTCGTCAGCAAAAAGAAAAGTCAGAGCGTCAACTAGGGATGGGCCGATAGTCGATTCTATCGACTATCGGCGATAGATGGATTCCATCGTCGATCGTCTCAAGTAGCCGATAAAAAGGCGATAATTATATTTTAATAATTAATAAAAATATAATTAAATATAATTAATATATAATTAATATAATTTTGAATTAATTATTAATTTATAATTGATAATTAATAAATAAAAAATATATATATCTTTTTTTTTTTTAAGCGCTGTGGAAGCTATTTTTTCAACTTAAAAATCCCCGCAAATTGTAATTGAAATTAACTGGCACCGGTGGAAAACATACTATGTAGCGCTGACCTGCCGTATTCACTCACTGCTGCGAGAGGAGAGGGGAGGGGCTCGAAACCTACCGGTCTGCTCGCACGGCGAAATGACATCGCACCCCGCTGCAACATTTCCGGGTCACAGCTGTGGTACATGAGCTGTGTTTCCTTGAACAAGGTTTTACTTATTAATTTTGAATGTTTCATTTTCTCATTAAATCCCAAATAAATTGTTGATATTTCTTAACGAAAGCCGGAGACTCCATCATTAAATGTAGTCGTTTTCGCCGCTTGCAGTTATTGAGCTTCTTCTTCTCCTCCGGAAAAACACGACTGCATTGCATTGTGGTATATGGGAGTAACACGTAGGGAACATCATATGTACACTCACATTTTGGGTATTTTAAGTGCACTAAATAGGGCATGAAATTAACCAGTGAAAATTCGAACAACACTACAAAATAGCGAGCACCCTATATAGTGCACTATATCCGTGATAGGGAACGATTTCGAACACAGCTACGAGCTGTGTGTCATCAGCGTGTGTCATCATGACAGCGGCGCCGACGCATCGAAACTTAAATCAGCGGAGGCTCACGGCTCACGCTGGTCCAAGGGGAAGACCATCGTATTTGTTTTTAACAAAAAAATTAAAAAAATAAAAACGTGATTTTTTTCAAAGTGATAAATTATTATAAATAATTAGTATTATAAAATTATTATAAAGATGCCCCCCCCCGATAGTATCGACTATCGGCGATCGCTAGGGGGGCGCTATCGGACGATGGAAGCTGGTAGACGATTGCCCAACCCTAGCGTCAACAGCCATCGGAGCCCGAAGAAAAACATTTGACGCAATCCGACTTTTCTTTTTGATGACGACCACGCTCCGACTTTTACGGGATTTTTTTCGTTTTTACGGCCAGCCGTAGACGGATGATGCTGTCGCCGTCGCGGCGTCCCTGGGACATGCTGCTCTGGGGACGGCGTTGGTTTCTGGAGCGCTGCGCTCCTCGAAGCAGCGCTCTCTCATATTAGAGGGTAGCTGAGCGTGACGGTTCCCCTTTAAGATAACACGCGCGTTGGTAATCCCAGACGGGGGAAATTCGGGTGTCACAGCAGGACAGTAATAGGAATTTTAATAAGCGACGCGAAGATGTAAATAACAGGCGAAAAAAGGAACAAAGAGTCAATACATAAAATACATTGACGTACGCGTTATATTTTTCCCTCGTTGGTATGCATTGGATCGGTATGCTCTGATTGTTCCCAGCCTAACTTTGCTAGTGCGCTTAGGATAAAAGCGTCCGCTAAAGGCCTGGTGGTAGATGTGAATGTCGTCTCCATGCAGAATGGGACACCAAAGGGTATGCGAGTGTGGACGGTGTGCCGGTGCAGAGGAGTGTCCTTGAATCGCAGCCTAAAACCCAGTTCTGTGCTGCCACTCACACTGCTTCCACACTCCAATGTTAAACGTCCTGCTGTCTTTTCTATAATTACCTCTCGCTTTCTCTCCTCTCCTCTCTATACCCGTCCCTCTCTCGCCCTCTCTGTCCCTCAATACAGCTCTCTCTCGCTCTCTCACTGCATCTCTCGCTCATCCTCTCTGCCCCCCCCCCCCCCCCCCCCCCCTCTATCTACTTGTCTCTCACTCTCTCGCACTCGCTCTCTTGCCTTCTCTCTCTCCCGCTCTCTCTATCTACATGTCTATCTCTCACTAGCTAGCTGTCTCTTTCATCCTCTTTCTCTCACTATGTATCTCTCTCCCGCTCCACCTGGGTCACTCTCGCTCTTCCTCTCTCGTCTGTCTCTCTGTCTCTGTCTCTCTGTCTCTCTCTCCCGCTCTACCTGGGTCACTCTCGCTCTTCCTCTCTCGTCTGTCTCTCTGTCTCTGTCTCTCTGTCTCTCTCTCCCGCTCTACCTGGGTCACTATTGCTCTTCCTCTCTCGCTATATCTCTCTCTGTGTCTCTCTCACCCCCTCTAACTTACCTTTTCTTTATCCCTCTCTCTGTCTCTCTGTCTCTGTCTCTCTGTCTCTGTCTCTGTCTCTCTGTCTCTCTGTCTCTCTCTCCCGCTCCTTGAATTTATGTTTTTTATCAGCACTGATCGTATGTGATTGATTGATAAATGTTTCTCTCTGTCTATGCCTCTCAGGTCACGACTCTCCATCCCAGATCCTGGTCACCGGGGTGCTGGTTGCCGTGGGGTTGCTGCTGGTCATCATTGTCATCTTCGCCGCCGTCTTCTGCATGCGGTAAGAGCCTGCTCTGTTCTGGTCCAGTCTAGTTCTGGTCTGGACTAGTCTGGTCCGGACTGGTCCGGCCCTGCTCTGTTCTGGTCCAGTCTAGATCTTGCCGGGACTAGTCTGGTGTGGACTGCTCAGTAAGGGACAGCGGGGGTGGGGGGGCAGTGTGGGGGGGCATTGTTTTGCTGGCAGTAGCCCCGGGTGTTTATACGGGTGTGAATGATATGTAATCACCGCCAGGTTTGAGTGTGACAGACACACTCACACACACGCTGTGTTCACTCAGAGACAAAGTCCTGTTTCTTTTTCTGCTTACGCGGCGTAAAGTTTTCCTGCTCATTAGGGCCTTTTACACAGTAACTGGTCCTGGATGGCATCAGAGATATGGAGAGGGAGGGAGGGAGGCAGGGAGGCAGGGAGAGATGGGGACCGAGAGGGAGAGAGGGGGGGAGGGGGGCAGCAAGGCGGGGTAAGACAGGATGCAGCCGTCCCAACCCTGTTTCCACAGGACAGGAGAACAATAGCTGTGACCTTGTGACACACAAACACACACACACACACACCTAGCATGCAACACACAAATACAACTCACACATACACACACACACACACACACCTAGCATGCAACACACAAATTCAACTCTCACACACACACACAAACACACACACATACACCTAGCATGTAACACACAAATAAAACTCACACATACTCACAGGGCACAAACACACACACAAACCTTGCATGCAACACAAAAATAAAACTCAGTCATACACTCACAACACACACTAACGTTAACACACAAACACACACACACACACACACACTTACAGCACACACATACACCAACACACGGACTCACATCAACACAAACTCACATCTCACACACCTTCAGTGCACATGCACACATTATACACACACACACACACACACACACACACACACACACACACACACACACACACACACACACACACACACACACACACACGTGTGTGCGTGGGGAGCGGAGGCAGAGGCCCAGTTCTGCCATGGCTAGGGGTGCTCTGTATTCCGTGTTCGGTGTTATTGCTATTTTGAGATTGTGAGGAAGCTGAGCGGGTGATGAAGGACGTCCAGGAACCCAGTAGCTAGCTGCAGGCAGGCGGAGGTGACGGGGGGGGGGGTGGGCTGGTGGGGGTACAGTCTGCCTGGGAGAGGCTTCTGCTGGTGGGGGCTGGTGGTGGAGGCTGCTGTTGGGTGGTGGTGTTGGGGGGAGAGACTGCTGGTCGTGGTGGGGGGGGGACGGGGGGGTTTGGGAGTGCTTCCTATGTCAGCCCACAGATGACTGCTCTCTTGTTATCCCACATCCAGGGTCGCCAGTCACCAGCGCCACCGCAGCTTTTATGGACATATTTATGGTTTTTTGGCATTCGCTGTGTCTCTATGTCATTCTCTCACTCTCTCCCACTCGCTCGCTCACTCGCTCACTCACTCACAGGGTAATAGTTTAAACAAGAAAACAGAAAAAGGTAAAAAGTTCATATGCCACTGTTTTTATGGATATATTTATGTGCATTCTCCCATTTCACATTTTTAACAACGTATATAAAAAATATGTGCAATCGGTGATATGCCATGGTTATATACTGCTACTGTTCTGGACATAATAGTGAGAGAGTAGATAGTCTAAACACAAAATATATATATATAAATATTCATATATAAACAAATGTATAACAGTAACATATCAAGGTCATATACCTCCGTCCTCATGGACATCATTTTGTACCCTCTCCGGTTCTCTCTCTGGCATTTATTAATTTATACAATTAAATAATGATAAATAATTAAATGAGGCAGACAGTTCATAACCAAAGGTAATATTGAAAAACGAATCAAAAAAGAAAAACGACCATCAAACCGGTAAAAACCAGCAAACAGAAACATCAGTTGGCAGTTGGTCGGATGGGCTCCGACAACGTGTCTAACGTCCCAGATGTGTTGTTCTTCCACGTGATTAAATCCTTTTCACACACGCTTATGCACACCAGAAGTGTCCGGCGGTTCGCAAGCGTTTAAAACCCTCTCTCTTAATCGCTCTACAGTCTGCCAAACCATCTCGCCGGTTCCCTGGCTCCTAAAATGAATATATTAGCATATCGCTAGGGGAGGCGGTGACCGCGCTCGGGCAGCCATTTTCTCCCTCTCTGCGCTACAGCGCCATCGTTCCAAATCCCACGACGCCCTTATCTGCAGTTTGGTT